>NC_045445.1:19111954-19113206 GCF_002776525.5 Piliocolobus tephrosceles
GGGTCCACAGCAGCAGGACCCACAGGAGCAGGGTCCACAGCAGCAGGGCCCACAGCAGCAGGAGCTCCCAGAAGGTATTCCTCTATGTGTTCCCTTGTCCCCCACCCCAGAAGCCTCCCAATAGGGTCTCTCCTCACCCCCGGTATGAGGATCCGGTGGCTCTGGCGGGTACAGCACGTGACGGCGGCTCCATCTTCTGTGCGTGCATGGGTAGGCGTCCTGTGTCCCCAACAAGTCCCTGAGAACCAACTCCCAAAGTCTCCTGTCCATCTAAAGTGGGAAGGCGCTGTCAGAGACCACCTTGGAGACAATACCGCCTGTGGTTTCCCCCAACGTGGTTGTGCAGCACATGCCTGTTTATATTTCCAGTAGGCGAGAAACTCCCTAATTGCGAGTGAATTTAGGCTTATATCCCAAGCGGAAATTTAATTTGAAGCCAAATGGGTGCCTCATACATATCTGATCCTGTAGGAGAGCAGAGAACCCATTGTGCGGGCGGGCTGCTGAGGTCAGATCCCTAAATATTGCTGGTCAGCTAGGCTTGTGTAGAATTAAAAAAAAGAAAGAAAGAGAGAGAGAAGAAAGAAAGAAAGAGAGAGAAAGAAAAAGAAAGAAAGAAAGAGAAAGAAAAGGGAGGAGGAGGAGGAGAGGAAGGGGAAGGGGAAGGGGAAGGGGAAGGAGACCTTTTGGATGCCGTTTTGGGCTGGCCATCAATCTCCAGATACCTTTTAGTGCTTTGCCTGCTGAGATGGTTAAGTATCTATACAAGATGCTACTCATTATGTTGGTGATAATGATGAAGGGATATAATAGGAACAGAAGCTTAAAGACTCTCATATGTATATATGGTGATAACAGGTAACATTTACACTCTCTTGTGCAAGGCACGCCACAGCTCTCAACAGTTGATGTGCATGTGTCAGTTAATACAAGGCGGGCGGGGTGGCTCATGCCTCTATTCCCAGCTCCTTGGGAGTTCCAGGCTGGTGAATCACTTGAGTCCAGGAGTTTGAGACCAGCCTGAGATAACTTGGCAAAATCCTGTCTCTACTAAAACACAAAAATTAGCCCGGTGTGGTGGCACGCACCTCTAGTCCCAGCTACTTGGGAGGCTGAGACATGAGAACCACTTGAACCTAGGAGGCCAAGGTTGCTGAGAGCCGAGATCGCGCCACTGCACTCCAGCCTGGGTGACAGAGCCAGACTCTGCTGAAAAAATTAAAAATTAATTGAAAATTTAAAAATTAAAAAT
>NC_045445.1:19113306-19117734 GCF_002776525.5 Piliocolobus tephrosceles
TTTTTTGAATTTTTTAGTAGAGACAGGGTTTCACCAGGTTAGCCAGGATGGTCTCGATCTCCTGACCTCGTGATCCGACCGTCTCGGCCTCCCAAAGTGCTGGGATTACAGGCTTGAGCCACCGCGCCCGGCCTACAAATTTTTTAAAATTAAAAAAAGAAAATACTACAACCCTATTAGGCGAAATTTTGATTGTTGTGGATTGACAGATGAAAACAAGATCAGAGACGTTAAAAAACTTCTCTGCCCAGGTTTATGCAGATGGTGAGTGTAAGACTTATTTGTAGTAGGTGTTTGTATTTGAGGCTAATAATGTGACTTTTGTTTCTTTATCTTGTAGGTGACACTGAGTTGACAACTGTGCAGGGAGTTGTCACAAGTTTCTGTGATGATTATGGCATGATTGATGAGTCAATCTACTTCAGTAGTGATGTTGTGACTGGCAACGTTCCTCTAAAAGTTGGACAGAAAGTTAATGTGGTTGTGGAAGAAGATGAACCACTTTACGGATTGAGAGCAATCAAGGTGAGATGTGCATGAGTTTGGGAATTGTGTCTTATCCCAATGGGTTTTCTTTCTCCATCTTTCTATTGCATTAATCCAACATCTCTGCTGTGATCCATAGAGTGGATGTCAACTGCAGTTTGAAGCTCCACCCCTCTGAAGCTGTAGGTTCTTCTGTTCTAATATTTGTAGTGATTTCTGCTTTAAAACATAAAAATTACTTATCTATTCTTCTAATCTTTAAACAATATGGGTAACAATAATAATTATTGAACTCTATATAATCCTGCAACTTCCCTTATCAGGTAAAAAACAGTTTTGTGCTATGCATCCATAGCAGTGGAATTACTTCGTGAAACCACGTGCCTTGTAAACATTTTAAAAAGAGCTTCATGGAGGTATAGTTCACAAACCACAGAACTCTCTTAAGGGTACAATTCAATAATATTTGGCAGATTTACGGAGTCCTGAGAATAGCACCTGAGTCCAGATATTTACCCATTCAGTGGCTATTACGAAATTATTCTTTAGCTCTACTGTACTAATTGATTCTCTCAGCAATAGGTGGTGAGACTGCCAATCTGCCCATATAGGCAAGGACAACAATACTATCAATCTGAAATCTTTGCAAATGTGAGAAGGGCAAAACAGTCACATTGCTCATTTGGAATTATTAAGGATCTTAATGAGATTACAGCAAGTTTCCTTTCCTGAACCTACTTATACAATAGGGACGTTTACAGCTATCTCTATGGTAGGAAAATTAGATTTGTAATAAGAAAGTTTGTATATGAAGCCCTTGTAGTATTTCCTCCGATGCCATCTTTTGTCTTTACTTTATGTCTTTCATTCTTTTACAGCTTTATTGAGATATAAGTCACGTGATTCACCATGCACTTCACCCATCTACAGGGTACAATTCAGTGGTTTTTAGTTTGTTCACAGGGTTAGGCAACCATCACCATAAACAATTTTAGAACATTTTCATCACTCGAAAAGGTAGCTCCATAACCATTCATAGTCTTTTCCCATTTCTGCCTGCTCCCCCAACTGTCCTCTCCCCCCACAACATCCAGCCCCAGGAAATCACTTATCCATTTTCTGTTTGTATATATTCACCCATTCTGGACAGTAAAAAAGGTTCCTTCTATATAATGGTAATGATATGTCCTTTCACCAACATCTCCTTATTCCTCCGTCAACCCTAACAATCCAAGCATCTAGCAACCACCATTCTACTCTACACTTCTGTTAGGTCAAATTTTTATATTCTGCATGTGAATGAGCCCATGCAGTTATTTGTGTTTGTGTGACGGGCTTATTTCACTTACGTTCTTCAGGTTCATCCATGTTGTCCCAAATGGCAAGATGTTGTTCTGTTTTACGGCTGAATAGTATTCCATTGTGTATTTATACCACATTTCCTTTATCCACTCATCCGTAGATGGACACTTAGATTGCTTTCGTTTCTTGGCTATTGTGAATAGGGCTGCAATAAGCATGGAAGTGATGACATCTCTTTGACACGTTGATGACACTCTCTTTGGATACATGCTCAGTAGTTCATGGATTCACGTGATTCATGGGTTCATTTGATAGTTCCACTGTTAACATTTTGGAGAACTTCCATACTGTTTTCCATAATGGCTGTAACAACTTACATCCCACCAACCGTGCATAAAGGTTCCAATTTCTCCACATCCTTGCCAATACTTGTTATCACTTTTCTTTTTAATGTTAGCCATTCTAACATGTGTCAGGTGGTATCTCTGTGGTTTTGATTTGCATTGTCCTGATAATTAGAAAACGTGAGCATTTTTTTTGTTTTGTTTTGTTTTGTTTTTTCATATGCCTGTTGGCCATTTGTATGTCTCCTTTTGAGATATGGCTATTCAGGTCATTTGCTCATTTTTAATAGGATTATTTGTTTTCATGCTATGAGTCGTTGGAGTTACTCATACATTTTGGAAACTGACCCCTTACTAGATGCATAGGTTGCCAACGTGAGGGAAGAGAGAGACCCTCTCATATTGTTTTATGTTGTTTTATGCTCAGAAAAGGAAAGAGAAGTGAAACTAAAGGCAGGTAGTCCGGCCCCTAGGAACCAGACTCGAAACCAAGGAACCAGACTTGTGCCTGCCTGACCTAAGCCTGGTAGTTAAAATTCGACTCCTGACCTAGCAACTGATGTTATCTACAGATTCCAGACACTGTGTGAAAGGACACTGTGAAACCTCCCGTTCTGTTCTGTTTCACTCTGACCACCGATGCTTGCAGCCGCTGTCACGTATCCCCTGGCTTGCTCAATCAATCACGACCCTCTCACATGGACCCCCCCTTAGAGTTGTGAGCCCTTAAAAGGGACAGAAGTTGAGCACCTGATAAGCTTGGATTTTAAGATGCTAGCGGGCCGATGCTCCCAGCTGGTTAAAGCCACTCCCTTCACTATCTCAGTGTCGGAGGGGTTTTTCCGTGGCTCATCCTACTACATTTCTTGGTTCCCTGACCGGGAAGCGAGGTGATTAATGGACAGTCGAGGCAGCTCCTTAGGCGGCTTTAGCCTGCACTGTGGAACATCCCTGAGGGGGACTCCAACCAGCTGGAACAACGCAGATCCTGAGAGCGCTCCCAGGTAGGCATTTGCCCCAGTGGGATGCCTCGCCAGAGCAGTGTGTGGCAGGCCCCTGTGGAGGATCAACGCAGTGGCTGAACACCGGGAAGGAACTGGCACTTGGAGTCCAGACATCTAAAACTTGGTAAGACTAGTCTTTGGAACTTGCCCACTCCATTTGAGTGGAAGCGTGGCCTGATCACCCACGCCATGCCTTTATTGGCACTTTGGTTTTGACTTGGTTTGAATTGCTTGACAGGACTGGTCTTGGGAACTTGCCTACTCCATTTGAGTGGAAGCGTGGCCTGATCACCCACGAAGTGCCTGTACCAGCACTTTGGTTTTTTTTTTGACTTGACTTGGATTGCTTGATACTTTGGTTTTGGTTTTGACCTGGCTTGGATTTCTTGATACTCTGATTTTGGTTTTGATTCTGGTTTGTTGTAAATGATAAATGTGTGTGTGTGCCCTTTTACCCGTTCTTTGTTTTGTAGTGTGCATGTGGTGTGAGTGTGGTGTTTCGTTTCGAGGAGACATGGGTCAGGCACAAAGTAAGCCCATCCCACTAGGAACTATGTTGAAAAATTTCAAGAAAGGATTTAAGGGAGATTACAGTGTTACTGTGACACCAGGAAAACTTAGAACTTTGTGTGAAATAGACAGGCCAGCATTAGAGGTAGGTTGGCCATCAGAAGGAAGTCTGGACAGGTCCCTTGTTTCAAACGTATGGCACAAGGTAACCTGTAAGCCAGGGCACGCAGACCAGTTTCAGTACATAGACAGTTACAGCTGGTTTTAGACCCCCTTCCTCCCACAGTAGTTAAGAGAACAGCAGCATAAGCGGCTGGCAGAGGAAAGGAAAGACCAGTAGAAAAAAAAGAGAGGAAAGAGACAGAGAGAAAAAGAGTGAAAGAGAGAGAGGAAAAGACAGAGAGGAAGAGACAGAGAGACAAAGAAGGAGTCAAGAAAAAGAGAAAGAGAGAAATATACAAGCAGTTAAGAAAAAAACTGTTAAGAATATACCCTATTCCTTTAAAAGCCAAGGTAAATTTAAAACCGCTACAATTGATAACTAAAGATAGCCTCGGTAGCCCTGTAGCACTCTATTACCACTTTGTTGTCAGTGTAAACAAGGGCTTATCCCGAGAGTACTGAGGCCTTTCTATCAAAAATTCTTAACCCAGTAACCCCCAGATGGCCCAGATGCATTCAATCTGTAACGGCAGCTGCTTTGCTAACAGAAAAAAAAATTAAAAAATAACTTAAAAGAAACCTCATTGTAAGCACGCCTCACCAGTTCAGAAGTATCTGGA
>NC_045445.1:19117834-19169443 GCF_002776525.5 Piliocolobus tephrosceles
TAAGTTAATTTAGACTAAACAAAGTCTTATTAATAGCAAAGGATAATTAAAATCCCAAACTTACAAGGTTTTCAGCAGAAGTAAAGTTTGCTAAAAGTTAACAGTGTAACAAGTATTATAGTAACTTCTAATCTTGTGGCCTTAGACAGTCTAGTCCACAGACATAAAAAAAGTTCGCTTAAAAAAAAAAAAAAAAAAGAATGTCATCTTAAAAAAAAGAAAAAAACAGAAAAAAAGGGGGGAGGCAAAATTTATGTAAAAAGAGTATTATATGGTAAATTCTTGTCCTGAAATAAATTAACTGGTTGTTTAAAAAAAAAAGAAGTTTGTAATAAGTCAGAAAGTTGAGACATGTCAAAGAATTGTCTGCGAAAACTGTGAAAGCAAAAATGTTATAAAAAATTTATGCAAAAAATGTTGCATAATTTAAAAGTAATAAAGCTTCCTGAGTACTATTGAAGAAAGAGTTTATGTGCAAGGTGTATAAGAAAAGTAAAATGTGCCTTTGGTAAAGGGATTATAAAGAGGCATAAGAATGTGGATTTTTACCTACATTAAAAGGTTAAAAAAATTATTGTTTTGAAAGTTTAAACAAGTTTTAAAAAGTTAATTGTAAAGAAAATTCTATGTGTAAACATATTAGCTAAAGTTAAAAAGGTATCGTCCAGTTTTCCTGTGAACTGGACATTAAAGTAATAACGCAACAGTTTTTTCTTAAAGCACTAACCTGCTCTTCAACAAAGATTATAAAAGGTTAAAAAGAGTCTATACAATCTTACCTTATGGTCAAACATGAAAAATTAGATGAATATGTCTACAAGGTTTTATTAAAATTAAGTTTAACATTAATAACACTAATATAAAGGTAAAATTTAGCTTATCTGGTATAAAAATCATACAAGAAGCATTATTAAATATAAAATGGTGTTTAGCTTTCTTTGGTCTAAAAACTAATAAGTGCTAAAGGAAACATTCATTTTACTAGGGGATCATAGAAGTTGAAGACTTAAAACAAACTTTGGCAATCAAAACAGCATACCAAGATGCAAATGCCTGGTTGGAATGGATCAAATATTCCATCCACACGTTAAACAAAAGCAATTATTATGCTTGTGCACATGGCAGGCCAGAGGCCAAGATTGTCCCCCTTCCACTAAGGTGGTCCTCCAGTCGACCAGGTGTGGGCTGCATGGTAGCTCTTTTCCAGGATTCTACAGCCTGGATGGAGTAACAAGTCATGCCAAGCTCTCTCTGCTATATCCCAAAGTCCAGCACCCTGCGGGTCAGCCCCCAAGGGCCTTCCAGCCTCCGTCTCCCAACACTAAGTTCACTTCGTGTCTCTCACAACAGGGAGGAAACTTAGCATTCCTTGGAGACCTGAAGGGATGCGATGAGCTTAAGAATTTTCAAGAGCTTATCAGTCAGCCCTTGTTCATCCCCAAGTGGATGTGTGGTGGTATTGTGATGGACCTTTACTGGGCACTCTGCTGAATAACTGGAGTGGCACTTGTACTTTAGTCCATTTGGCTATCCCTTTCACCCTGGCATTTCATCAACCAGAGGAAAAACAAAATAAGACATCGTAAAGCGAGAGAAGCCCCTTATAGGTCTTTCAATTCTCACATTTATTTAGACGCAATTGGAGCCCCGCAAGGAATACCAGATCAATTTAAAGCTTGAAATCAAATAGTTACAAGATTTAAGTCAATATTTTGATAGATGACAGTTAATAAAAATATAAATTAGATAAACTACATCTATTACAACCAACAGCAACAAGCTTTTCATGAGTTAGAAGAAAAACTCAGGTCGGCCCCAGCCCTGGGGCTACCTGACCTGACAAAACTTTTTACACTCTGTGTGTCAAAAAAAAAAAAAAAAAAAAAAAAAAAGGCAGTTGGAGTTTTAACCCAGACTGTAGGGCCCTGGCCAAGGCCAGTGGCCTATCTCTCAAAACAACTAGACGGGGTTTCCAAAGGCTGACCCCCATGTCTAAGGTCCCTGGCAGCAACGGCCCTGTTAGCACAAGAAGCAGATAAGCTAACTCTTAGGCAAAACCTAAGGCTTCATCAATGATTTATAGTTTTTTACATTGTAATCCTTCACCTCCTTCGTGAAATTTATTCCTGTTTTATTTTTTTGAAGGTGTTTTAAATGGGATTGCTTCTTGATATCTTTTTCTGATTCTATTGGTGTATAGAAATGCTACTGATTCTTATATGTTGGTTGTGTATCATGCCACTTTCCTGAATATGTTTATTAGACCTTGTAGGTTTTTAGTGGTGTCTTCAGGGTTATTTATATGTAAGAGCTTCCCATCTGCAAACAGGGCCAATTTAAATTCTTCCTTTTAAATTTAGATGCCTTTTGTCTCTTCTTGCCTAATTTCTCTGACTAGTACTTCCAGAACTGTGTGCAATAGAAAGGGCAAAAGTGGGCATTCCTGTCTGTTTTAGGTCTTAGAGGAAAAGCCTGCAACATTTCCCCATTCAGAAAATGATGTTACATGTGGTTTTATCATATATGACCTTTACTGTATTGAGGCGCACTCCTCCTATATCTAATTTGTGGAGTTTTTATCATGAAGGGTTGTGGAATTCGGTTAAATGCTTTTCCTGCTTAAATTGGAATGATCCTATGGCTTTTGTGCTTCATTCTGTTCATGTGATATAGCACATTTATTGATTTGTGTATGTTGAAACTTTCTCGTATCCCAGGGATGAATCCCTCTAGAACATGATGAATGGTGTTTTTAATGAGCTGTGCAATTTGGTTTACTAACACCTTCTTAACGATTTTTGCAACTGTGTTCGTCAGGAATTTTGGCATGTAGTTTTCTTTGCTTTTCTCTTCTTTGTGTTTCCTTGTCTGGGTTTTCTACCAGGGTAATGCGGGTGTGATCAAATGCGTTTGGAAGTGCTCCTTTCTTGTCGGTTTTTTTTTTTTTTTTTGGAATAGTATTAAAAGTATAGCTATTACTTCTTCTTCTTTATATATAAATTTTGGTAGTATTAGGAAGGGAAACCATTCTGCCTTAGACTCTTCATTGATGGGGGATTTTTTATTACGGAATCACTTTCCTTACTTGGTAATGGTCTGTTCAGAATTTCCATTTCTTCACCATTACTTCTCGGTAGGTTGCATGTGTCCAGGAATATATCCATTTCTTCTGGCTTGTCCTACTGTAGACTGATGATTGTTCATAATAGTCCTTATGATGCATTTTATTTTGGTGATGTCAGTTTTGCTGTCTCCTTTTTCATCTTTGCTTTTATTTATTTGAGTCTTCTTACTTTTTTCCTTAGTCTGTCTAAAGTTATGTTGATTTGGTTTACCTCTTCAAGAAACCAACTGATTGTTTCATTGATATTTTTATTGTTCTTTTCATATCTATTTGATTTATTTCTGCTCTGTCCTTTATGATTTCTGTCCTCCTACTTTCGGATGGCATTTTTTTTCTAGTTCCTCAAGGTGCAGTGTGAGGTTTATTGAAGATATATCTTTTCTTTTGAGGTAGGCTTTATTGATGTAAACTTCACTTTTAGAATTGCTTTTGCTATATTTCATGGGTTTTCATATGTTGCGCCTTCATTTTGCTTTATCCCAAGAAACGTTTACACTTTGCTTTTAATTTCTTCATTGACCTATTCGTTATTTAGGACATGTTGTTTAATTTCCGTCCACTTCTAAAGTTTCCAAAGTTCCTACTTTTATTCATTTCTAGTATTTTACCATTGCGGTTAGAGAAGTGATTTGATATTGTTTCAAACTCCTTTAATTTGCTAAGACCTTTTATGGCCTGACTCATAATCTATCCTCCAGAATGTTCCACATGCAGTTGGAAGAATATGTGTTTTGGAGTATTTGGATGGAATGTTCTGTAATGACTGTTAGGTCCATTTGGTCTGGAGTGCAGATAAATCCAACTTTTTGGGGGTCAACGTTCTGTTGGGACAATCTGTTCATTGCTGCAAGCTGGGTGTTGAAGTCCCCTACTATTATTGCATTGCACTCTATCTCAGCATTTGGACCTTAATATTTGCTTCATATGTTTAGGTGCTGCTATGTTGGGTGCATATTTTTGGAAATCATTATATCCTCTTGATGAATTGACCCCTTCACTATCATATAATGATCTTCTTGGTCTCTTTTTACAGTTTGTGATTTAAAGCCTATTTTATTTGAAATTAGGTTAGTTGCTCCTGCTCTATTTGGTTTCCCTTTACATGGAAGAGTGTCTTTTTTCATGTCTTCACTTTCAGTTTACGAACGTCCTTTAAGGAGAAGTGGGTTTCTCCTAGGTTTGGTTGTGGTGGTTGTTGTTTAAATCCATTCAGCTACTCTGTGTATTTTAGTTGAAGAACGTCATCCATTTCTATCAAGTTAATTATTGATAGGTAAAGATTTACTCTTGTCATTTAGATAATTTTTTTCTACTTATTTTGTAGGTAATTTCTTCCTTTCTTTCTCTTTTACTGTCTGTCTTGATGGATAAGAGATTTTTCTCTATTAGTAGGTTTTGTTTCCTTGATATTTTAAAATGTATCTATTACATGATTTTTTCTCTGTGGTTAGCATGAGGCATACAAAAACATAATCACAACAGTTTATTTATTGATAATATAACTTTGATCACAAAATAAAAACACTCTACCATTTAACTCCATGCCCAGATTTTGAGTTCTCTATTTTACACTTTACAACTTTTTATATTTTATATCCCTTAACGGATTATTGTACGGATTTCATATTTACTAGTTCCATTTTTAACTGTTACATGGAAGATATACATGATCTGGACACCACCGTTACCTTAATAGAATATTGTGAATGTGTGTGGTTACTTTTAATAGTGAGTTTTATACCTTCAGATACTTTTGCATTACTCATTAGCATCCCTTATGTCAGTTGGAAGAACTCTCCATAGGATTTCTTGTAAGACAGTTGTGGTGGTGAGGAAGTTTCTCAGCTGTGATTTCTCTGTAAAAGTCCTTATCTCCCCTTTACTCCTTGGTACATTATTCTTGGTTAGACACTTTTTCCTTGATCTCCTTGAATATATCATCACACTCTCTCCCAGGCTGTTATGCTTCTGCTGAGAAGTCTTCTGGTAGGCATATTGGAACTGCCTTATATGTGATTTGCTTCTTTCCTCTTGCTGCTCTCAGGGATTTTTCTTTATTTTTCATCTTTGAGAGTTTGATTTTAATATGTCATGGGGTAATCTTATTTGGATTGTATCTGAATGCAGAACTTTGATCGTCCAGTACCTAGATGTTTGTAACTTTCTCTGGGTTTGGATGGCTCCCCATTATTATTTTTTAAATAACCTTTCTACCTCTTTTTCATTCCTCCCTCTAGAATATGAATGACTCATACTATTGCTCTGCTGATAATTGTCCCAGAAATGCAGTAAGTTTTTTTTTATTCCGTGTCCTTCCTTTTAATTTTGTCCCCTGTGACTGTATATTTTTAATGAAGCTGTCTCCAAGTTTACAGATTCTTTATTCTGCTCGATCAATTTTCCTGTGGATTTCTCTATTGTGTACTTCTTTCATTGTATTTTTCGACTTTTGGATTTGTTTGTTTCTTTAAAATTCTTTCAATCTTTCTTTCAAATTACTCTGATAAATTCTGAATCATTTCTCTGTAATTATTTTCAAGGTTCACATAGCATGTGAAAAATAGATATTTTGAATTATTTGTTAAACAACTCATACATTCCTATCTCTCAGGTCAATCACTGGCACCTTGTTTTGTCAGTTTGGTGATGTCATGTTTTCCTTATTGTTCTTGATCTTTGTGGTCATGTGTTTGTATCTGTGTATTGAAGAAGTAGGTATTCATTTCAGTCTTTACAGTCTAGCTTTTAGGGGACATCCTTTAGCAGTAAGCCTGTCCGGAAACTCTATATAGGTCTCTTTTGGTCCTTATGTTTGTGAACACTGCAGCTATTGAAGCACTTGGGGGCTTCCTAATCCCAGGGACACAGCGACAGATGCTGCAATGGCATGCATTCCGTTAGCTATTGAGACTAGTGCCTTGAGAGTCTGGAATCCAAGGCTCCATTCAGAGGACTCCCTGTTGTGGTAGAATATTCTGAGCATAAGGCCAGTGGAATCACTGGCAGAGATGTGGGCCAGGTATTGAGTTTGTTTTACTGTGACTGTGGCTTCCTGTCTGGTGCCAGGGTGAGTCTAGAGACTTGATCCACAAGTACCATCTCAGAATCTGGGGCCACGTGCCATGGGCATTTGTCAAGTGGTGGCATACAGTGTGGAAGGCCTGATATTGGGTTCTCAGGCCATGTCCTATGCTTGCCACTCTCTCTGTCCTCCAGGTGGATGGTATCTGTCTCCATGCTGTGCTGAATGTTGGGGAAGGGGTGATGTGGGTAATGTAAAACTGTCTTTACTACCCTCTTCAATGCAGCTTTTCTTATTTTCATGCTATGACTGGGTACCATGGCCTCTCACCTGGTTTTCTTCTCTCAAGTGACGGTATTTTCATACAAGGATAGTTTTTCACATTGATGTTTCTGCAGGAGGACAATCACTGGACAGTCCCTTTTCTCCATCTTGCTCCCCTCCTCCTCCATCTGTTTAATTTTTACATACTATAAGTATGTCCATCTTGTCCATGTGACTTCTATGTTCAGGAAGTTTCCTTAGGCTAATTTACACGAGTATTCACTTAGCTTTTCTTCTGAAAGTCATTATTTTATTGATATCTAAACATACAGTCAGCCTGGGTTTGCTTTCCGTGTTCAGGACTGAGAGAAGGATCCGTGTCTTGTTTCCCTACTGGCTACTCAATTGTCCCTCAACATTAATAGGATAATCCACTTTGACCCTATTTTATTGAAATGCCACTTATGATATGACATACAATGCATTATTGCAAACATTTCCATCTGTTTGTACCTGCTGTTGTGTTGGTGGTATTTCCAAGGCATAAGAAACAGAGTTGGGAGCCATGAAACGTGGGCAAAGCTTTAGTCTGCAGTATGTCTGTGAGTTGGTGTGGAGTCAAGGAACAAAGAGGTCCGAGGGTGCGTGGATCATCACCTGGATACTGACGGAAGTGGTGGTAGATACGTGGACGAGAGGCTAATGCCCCATTCCCTCATGACAGGAAGTGAGGGGAAAATAAACATCAGATTGGTACTGACAGCTGGAAGGACACCAGTTAAGAAATGGGAATAGCAGCAAACTAAGCTATCTTTAAAACCATGGAAAATTATTTACAACTCAGTGGCTCAAGTTTCCATCAGAAGTCTTTGATCAGCAAATTCCAACCCTAGGAGTTTATCCTATGGTTCAGTCAGGCAAGTAGTCCAAATGCTAGGACACAAGTGAAATGTCTAATTACGTGGAATTGGGTTAGTAAATTACGGCACATCCATTAATTGGGATTCCCTATGACTCTTTCTGTCCTTTCTTGTTATTTAAAAACCTTTGTGTTAAGTTAATGTGATACGTTAATACTGAATACCATGCTAATTTGCTTTTAAAACAGGCATTTACATATGTATATATATATTTGTGCACAGACAAAAACATCAGGATGAGTGTTACTGCCAAAATGTAGTCCCTGGTGGTCTCTTGGTAATGGAATATGGATTATGGGGTAACCGCGTTTTGCTGTCTGCATATCTGGTTTGTTTTTTCCTATTTTTAGTACAATGAACTTGCATTATTTCTGTAAGTTTTAAAAACTATAAAATAAGGACTATTACACTTCCAATAAGGAAAAAGGTTTGTATGCCTCTTTATTGTAGATAAAGTAAAGCCCTAATTTGGCTTGGTTTATTCAACCTCCCCCAGTTGAGGTTATTGTTCCAACTTTATCTTGTGCTTCTGTCTCCTAGACTTGGATATCGAATGTTAGGGTTTTGCTCCCTAGGCTCCTTAATTGTGTTGTATCTCCTCTCTGCCTCCCTGCTCCTCTACCCCTGTTTACAAGGTTACACCTCTGTCTTCTTTCACAACCCAACACAATTCTGACTTCCCCCAAGCAATGCCGCTATTTTCTTCCTGTCTGAAATGTTCTCCCTTTAGATAAGTCACAGAAACCATCTTTGAACAAGTTTTACATCCTTCATCGCAACCTGCTTATGACTACGTATCTTTCCACTTTACCGTCATTTCACTGTGAATTTCTGTAGGTGAACGACAGTAGTTTTTAAATCTGGGAATCTAATGGTACAAGGGTGTTAAACTTGGGTATGCATTTAATGTTTTGGGATACATTTCACAATTCATAAGGCACACACATGATTTTTACCATCATCTGCAGTCTATGGCCATTTAGCACATGAACTATATTCACCAATGTTTAGGATGGTTTTTGAAAACATTTTGGAATACCAGTGTTTTAACCATAAGTTCCTGTGTTTAAATTTGTTTTATTTTCGAAGTAACTCTTTCCTAAATCTTACAGGTGGATGTTGTGCCTCACCCTCTTGACAGTAATGAACCCTCAGACTCAAAAGTCAGAGTTTTAAATGGATGTGTTACTTCTATAAGTGAAGATACTATTTATATTAGTAACATCATTTATTTCCCTATGGACACTGTTTCTGAAGGTATGATTTGCGTTTTGTGATATATGATGTAATTCTTAATTTTTTGAGAGGATTTTAGTCCTAGAAAAAATTTAACAGTGTACTTGGCTTCGGTCAATGGCTCTTCAATATTCGAGGTAGACTTTTCCAATTAAAATTATGTACAATATAGGGGCAAATAGGCAGTATTTTAAAATGTCTGCTGTCATCTATTATGTGTTCATTTGTTCAGTGCCCTCAGTAATGCCTGGATATATTTTTCATTTGAATAAGAATTTAATTTCTAATCATGGAAACAATCCTACAAGTACCAAGAGATGCTATTTTTAATACCCTTCAGAGACTATACTTGCAGGGATCATTTCTATAGTTGGTTACTTGAGAAGTTTCTGTGACAGGGTGGAGTACCAAATTTTAAAAGAATACACTTCAAATGCTTCAAAGTTAGGATTGGAGATAGTGCTTTGTGGCTGTGTGTGTGTGTGTGTTGAATTCTCTTTGTAATCAGCAGATATGTTCTAATATTTTGCTTATAACCAAAGATACACTTTTTTTTTTGTTACTTTTGTCTATTGCAGCTGTCATATAGCTTGGGTAAAAAGGGGGAGAATAGTTCTGCTTCCCCAGGCAGCTTGCTAGTTTGTTTTCTTGGGTGCAAAAGCAGGACTCTGACCTGAATTTTGTTTTAAGATGTTGACTCTGTCTGCTTCGTCAAGAAGAGACTATGAGGTGAAGAGTGGAGTCAGGAAATCAGTCAGGAAACCATTGTTATATTCCTGGTGAGAAATGATGGAGATGTGAATGAAAGTGGAGAAGTGGAGGACCTGAGGATTGAGTTGACTCTGGATATATTTTGAAGTTAGAGAAGAACCCAGGAGGTAATGGATTAGATCTTTGATGTGGAGGAAAGATGAGTCCAAGGTACCTCCAAAGTTTCTTGTTTGAGCAGTGGTGAGGGTGGAGTTGCCAGTTTGCGATGTAGACGACTGAGGCAGACAAAAGTTGGTGAATACGGAGGATACCAACAACTCAGCTTTACACATGTTAGATTGGCGTAAGCATAAGGATAATTGATCCTGAGGTTGGTCAGAGCTGGAGGCATATACATTTTGGAGTTATTGGCCCATAGATATATGGTGCACCCACACAAAAGAAATGTATGTAAATTAACAGATACAGAGAGAGATAGAAGAGGTCTAACATGGTGTCTTGTGTCATACTACAATGCTGGATCCTAAGGTGAAGAAATGTTTCACTTTGTTGATATTGCTAGTTTTCTGGAATCATTGTGGCAATTTACTGTCTCAGTTGCAGTTGGGATTTCCATTTGCTCCAGATTCTTTCACGGACCTTTGTTATCCTGTGAGTCAGTTTTAACTTATTGTAAACTTGTGTTTCAACCTCGATGGTCTTAACGGTAACCCTTAAGGCACAGACTTAAGAGTTCATCAGCGGAACACAACACTAGGGGAAATGGATTCATTCTGAAAGTAACAACATTTCCTAGTGGTACCGCTACCACTACTACCAATCAACAGTTATTTGGTGGTTACTATGCACCAGTGATGATTCTGTGTGTATCAACAATATCTATTAAGTGTCACAGCAGCTCAGTATCTTGAAGGCTACTTATCGTGCTTCTCATTTTATAGATGAAGAAAATGAGGCACAGAGAGATTAAACATCTTGGCTAAGGTTGCAAACTGAGTGAGTGGCAGTGTCAAGATTTGAAGCCACGTAAGCAGGTTTAAACTTGTGCTCGTACCTACATGTTTGACTGCCTCTCACTAAGCAATCGTGAACACGAAGAGTTGTTTAGTAAATCCTGTGCTGCTCCCTTAGATTGGCTGTGATGCACAGTTCACACTTTCCTCCATTTGACTTTGTTAAATCAGCAGAGGAGAATCAGTGCCTAAGGATTATAAACTTCTTTTCGGACTTAGAGATTTACAGTGTGTCTGTTTAAATGTGTGCAAAAATGACTTTAGATGTTGCAGAACTGACTTTAAAGTAGTACACTATCAAATAACATGTGAAATCCAAATGACCTAGTTAAGAGATCATGACACTCACATTTCTCCATGGCTGTTTTAGATTTTGTGCCTTATAAGGGTGACTGGTTAAAAGTTGAATATTCCACTGAACCAGGCTTCTCAAACTTCAAGGCAAGCTCTGTGAAGCCCACCCGTTGTACTCATGCGGAAGAGGTAATTTCTTTCCTGTTGCTCCCATCATCGGTTTCTGCCAACCCTTCCTTTCATGATAATTTTCGTGCCCAAGTTTCTGTTTGGTGTAATGGGAATTCCAGAAAACATGAAGAAATATATTCTTTGCCAACAAAGGAGCCACTTTCCTTATTGAAAAGGCAGGACTTCCCAAAGGAAATAATTTGAAAATTATGTAGAACAAGCACATTAATCGATTGAGTTCTAAATTGTGCATTTTAGTCGATACCCAAATGTTATTAGAATCTTCCAATAACAGGAGGAAGAAAAACAATTTTTGTGCCAGAAAATTGTAGGCAAAGAATGAATGAAGTGTGTTGTGGGACTTGAGCTTAACAGTAAATGCTGAGAATGATTTGGGTATTGGAGTCTGAATATGACCAGGAAATTCAGGGCAATAGAGGGTAATGGACATATTTTGGTAATATTTAGAGCAGGATTTCTCATCAGAGACCCAGGCCTCATCCCTGGAGAGCCGGATTTAATTGGTCTGTGGTGGAGCGTGGACATGGTGATCCTTACAAAGCACCCCTGGTGTTAGCAACGGGTCAACCAGGTTGGGAATTATTGATTTGCATCGAAGTGACCTGCACTCATGCAGGACCCAGAGTGAGGAGGTGCACAGCTGGTTACAGTGATTATTGGGCTTTCTCATAATCATTTCCATGATTTACACTCACAGGTCCGCATTACTCACATACGTGGAAGACATGGGGTGATAAGTAATAAGATCTTTTTCACCTTGGATTCTGTGAAACTTCCTGATGGATATGTACCTAAAGTAGATGATATCGTCAATGTGGTCATGGTGGAGAGCACTCAGTTCTGCTTTAAGTGGAGAGCGGTTTCTATCACCCCAGCACAAAAATCGTAATGACAAAGCTTTTTTTATTCTGTTTATCTTTCCTTCTATGAGCAGTAAAGGGGCTGGTTTAACTGAAAAGGTTAGCTTAGTAAGCCTAAATGGTATTTTACATATGGCTTTTCCGGCAAATCTAATTGAGATACTGGCTAGTACAATTGGACCATGAACCAGCTTAGGGAAATAACTTATCAATTAAAGAGCATGCTAGATTAGCTCGCTAGGCACTGGAGGAAAGGAGTTCTTAATTAAAATGAACACTGCCATTAAATTTGAATTCCATGTTTCCCATTAGCAGCAGCAGATTCCAGGATGATGGAGGCCTGGGGCAGCCCTAAAGGGAACGTCGGAGCCAAAGCATTTAACTGAAACAGCAGCAGGGACAGCATGTTAAAGGCATGATTTAAAGTTACAATTTAACTTCAGTTTTGAGTCCCCCTTATGCTGTCTGTACAATCTGTATTGTTCCATAGCCTCTTTCATATTCTGTCATTCACGTAATTTGCAATGTTTATTGTTTCCTTATGTTCCTTCTTCCCCATGCTAGAATGTAAACTCCACAATGGCAGGATGTGTTTTGGTCTGTTTTTTTCTTTCTTTCTTTTTCTTTTTTCTTTCATTAAAGCATCACCAACACTTAGAAGAAGGTGTCACAGACTCAAGGAGCAGATAAAATGTTATTAACTTCAATGAGTGAATGATTGGGCCAGCAATGATATTTAGCTGTGTTTCATTCATCACTGGTTCCTTAGTAATAAAATTGTTGAGAAATGCATCAAGACCTCTGTTGACTTTTTAACAACACCAACAACCATAGAAAACAGACTCTGCTGCAAATGAGCCTCTGTAAGCCACTTTGTTGCAGGAGTGCAGCTCATGTGCAGTCATGAAGAAAAATACAAACACAGAGCTTTTGAGGGACAACCTGCTTACCCACTGGGAAGGGTTATACTAAAATGCAACAAATACATCCCATGAAATTTCATGCTTTTGTCTAACAGAACAGTTAACCAGGTAGCTGTGACCTAGGGGAAGGGATGTATTCAGACCCATGGGCATAGCTTGAATGTGGTTGTGAACTTACCCTGACTCCTGTGATTCATAATTCCACCATTACCCCCGGTCCTTAAATAAACAGAGTTGTGTTTTAACTTTCCACTACAGATCCAGTGAGACCTCCCAATCATCCAGGGATTTGTTTCCCGCTTGATAGGAACAGTGAAGGTCTCGTAGAGTTCCCTTTTTCACTCATTGTTTCACTCTACAAAATCCTACTGACTCTCTTTGATGTGCCAGGCACTGCTGAGGCTCTAGAGTTATACCCTTAACCAAAAGGACAAAACTCCAGGCCCTAATGGAACTTGTGTTCTTTCAATGCCCCCACCCCTTAACCATCCTTGGCTTCCTGACCCATGCAGCAGTAGCTCCTATGATTGAAAGGGGCAAGCGGGAGCTGTGGCAACACCAGGTGCCTGTGAATGTCATCACTCAAAAGCAGCCCCACACCCTGTGGAATTACAGAGCAGTCCACGTTAGACTTGAGAGATGCAAGGGCCATGACCTTCACTACCTCCCATTTAATTCTGCAGTTTGGTTGATGTGGAAGAATGATCTCTGGGAGTTATAATGCATTATGAGAAGCCCAATCAGCTGGTGATTCAGTCACAGCCACTGTTTCACAAACTTCCCCACCGGACTGAGGATCACCTGGGAGGCAGCAGTTCAGCTGGGCAGGGGGGCAGGGATTGGATACATTTCCTCTACTTTCAAATAGCAAAGCCCAGAACTGCTTTGCTTTCATAAGGCCGACCAAGCGGGGGTGCATTTTGAATATTTTGCCTCAGAGATGAGTTAACTCCAAGGTTCTTTCCCACAAGTGAGAATGAATTGTGTTTGATCATCTCGCCCTCATCACATCTGTGTCCCTAAATGGATGCCCTCGTGGCACAAGGACAGAAGGACCCAGGGAGTAGGAAATAGTGGACTCTGTCAGAAATGTGCTTTTCTCACATGAGAAGGAATTGGCTTGAAAATACAGGGACCTGTCACCACGAGTTTCTGGGGCTCCAGTGTTCTGCCATGGAGCTTCCAACTGGCACACCGTGAAAGCGTTGCAGATGTGCTGATATCAGATGCTTCTCCGCTCATTTAGAGATACATGCAATGAAGAAAACGAAATAAGATAATGATCTTTAGCCGGGTTTGGCAAGCTCTGGCCCTTCTGCCAATTCTGGCCTGATGCCTGCAATGATTCTCAAAACCTAAAGTTCTGTTGAGGTACCCAGAGCTTAATCAGGGCCCAATAGATTGAACCTGGTGTTCTCGTTGTCATGATTATGCATACTGTTAATCAAAGAGGCACCTTGAAGTCTCTAATCATGATCATGGTTTCATCCTCTAACCACTTGTAGCTTTCAGAGGTTCTGGTTCATCATTTCACTCCTCTTGTGAGATGCATACATCTTTAACTGTACATCTGCCAAAGGGATATGCTCTGTGAATGTAAACAACTCCTCTTTGTTATGCTTAGTATGTAGTTCTCTGTTTTGTCAAAATTTCAAATGCTACTTAATCAGCCGTATTTACAAGGATCCCTGTGCCCTTGGTGTTGGAGAATACGGTGTTTTGAATTGAACCTCTTATATCTTTTGGTGAACTTGAGGTTGCACGTAAACCTCCAGTAACAGCCCAGAAATACAGTTTATTCAGTTTTCCTCTCCACATTTCCATGTGTATTGTTTCCTTCTCAGCTTTGGAGAATCCTACCTTCCATTAACGTCTGTGTATTTACTTCTTTGCACAATCCTGCCATATATGCTCTCCTACATTGGGTACCCTTCCATCTATTCTCTAACTCCCTCTTCTCATGGACCCTGGCTTACAGGAGGCTTCCTTGGAACCATTTTTTGGCAGGTTCCCTGCCTGCCTTCCTAAGCTTTTGTACCCTGGTTTCCAGGGAAGGGAGGGCTAGAGAAAAAGGTTCTCTGTTGCCTTTGGAACGCCTCACAGAGCTGGCTTTTAATCACCATTTCATGGTAATAGTCACCCAGGACAGCCTGGGTTAAGTGCTTCATGAGTTTCTTTCCAGATCTGCTGGCCTGGCCAGAAGAGTGAAGTCTTGGGGTTGGTTAAGGGCTATCGGTCTAAACATCCACAACCGACGACTCTGATCAGTTAGCACTCGTATTGGTCTCATAAGTGGGAGGAAGTTAGTTTACCTCATCTTACAGCTGTTTCACTTTCCTAAGAGCGTTGCCCCAGTTAACCCTAAATGATGTGGATTAGAAACTTCATTCCCCAAATCCTCTGAATAGTTGAAGGCCTACTGTCTATACAAAGGGTGAAAAGCATAACCTTGTTGTTGAAGTTCCATTGAAAGGAAGCAAAATGTGGCCAGGCACGATGGCTCATGCCTGTAATCCCAGCGTTTTGGGAAGCCGAGGTAGGGGGAATCACCTGAGGTTGAGAGTTTGAGACCAGTCTGGCCAACATGGTGAAACCTCATTTCTAGTAAAAATACAAGAAAATTTAGCTGGATGTGATCGCTCTGCTGCACTCCAGCCTGGGTGACATAGGAAGACTCCATCGCAAAAAAAAAAAAAAAAAAAAAAAAAAATAGGAAAAATAAGAAAACAAATGGTACAAGTAATTTTGACAGCATAGAGAACATACCTCACAGTAGTTAGGGGGACTAAACATCTGTGTTCCCCAAAATTTCCTTTGTTGAAGCCATAAGCCCCAATGTAATCATATATGCAGGTGGGACCTTTGGGAGGCGATTAGGCTTAGATGGGTAATGAGAGTAGAGCCCCATAATGGGATTTGAATCCTTAGAAGAAGAGGAAAAGAAGTCAGCACTTGCTCCAACTCCTCCATGGAAGGAAACAGCGAGAAGGTGACCATCTTTGAGCCACAAAGAGGGCCCTTGCCCAGAACCGAATCAGTCAGCACCTTCTTCTTGGACCTCACATCCTCCAGAACTGTGCGATATAAATGTCTGTGGTGTTGTGTTACAGCAGACCAAGCTAAGACAACAGAGAGCTGACATTGACATTATGTGACAAATAAAAGCAATCCATACACTCATTGTGTTTTGAAAAACAAAGGTATGAATTGGGAAAACTGCCATCGCAGTTTTTTGAGTATCCCAAAATTTCCATGGGTGGGAATTGCCCCCATCCATTAAATCATAATGAATAATGTATGTATTGGTACATGTTGTCTAAAGCCTTGTCACACGATTCTTAAAGAAATGTTTCTAAACACTAATCCAAAACTTATTTCCAGTGTAGCTTTTGTAACGGAAGGAGTAACATTTTATTCCATGGCGCAACTCATGTACACAAGGGAGGCTAAATCACTGAAATGCAAGAAAACCCAATTTATTGGCCGATTTTACTTACAAGGTGCTGCTGTGGTCAGACTTCTGAGGAGGGGTTGCAAAGCCAGGAAAAAGCTGAGTTGAGCCGGGATCTAATGTCTTTCGAACTACAGCTCTTACGTTTACAGCCAGTTGTAACATTACCCTGAATGAAGCCGAATACTGTTTACATAGATGCAGAATTGAAAGCAAACCATTCAGATTTGGTGTGATTTGACTTAAAACCAGATCCTCTCACAGGTTGCCTGGAATGGTTCAGGATGTTACCCTTTTCTGATTTGATTATTTGCTGCGGTATTTATTGAGAACGTACCATATGCCCAGCCCTGTTCCAGATGCTGAGGGCCCAGCAGACAGAAAAAGCAACAACGAACAAAATCTCTGCAGTCATGAAGCTGACATACAAGGGTGAAGAGACAGACAACACTCTGATAAGCATATGAATAAGTAAGAATTTCTGTCTAGCAGTTAGTGACGTAAAGAAAAGTAAGCAGGTGTTTGTGATAAGAGGTTTTTGATAGCAGTGACCACGGACACATTGTTTTTAATATTTTCAGTGTGAGTCAGTCTCCCTAATTTGAGGGTGAAACATTCTACAGCCAAGTCAGAGACACAAACAGGAAAGAGAGGGCACACAGCTGCTCTGTGGCCCAGCGGAATTCATCCCCTGACACTCAAGCCCAGCAGCCATTTCTTATCTGATGTGTTCCCAGCCTCTGGAGCCACCTGCCACCACAAGAGATCATTCACAATGTTTTCAGCAGGGTAGTATAGAAGAGCCCCTTCTTTGTTCTGCAGTATTCTCTCAGCGGGGACTTGTCTTCCTGGTGCTGGAATCTACCTGTAGCTTCTCTGCCAGCAAGTTTGACCCCTGCAGAGGAAGCTGAGTCTTACTTAGTGAAGTTTGCCGGAGAAGGCTATTTCTTACCTTTTTCTAAGGCTGTTTCTTAGCACCAATCTCTTGCTGCAGCATCCATTATTAACTCTATTTTTGTCAGCAGGGACACAGAAGAGTTTTGGGCATCTTTTCATGTGTCTGAGTGGCTGATCTCTCTTTGATTCTGGCTGCTTTCTTCTGTGTCATGATAGAAACTAACAAATTTGACCCAATGATTGTTTTTCAATTACTCTTTAGAGGTGGTGGGACTACAGGTATGTTTTCAAAGATTGATAGTTTACGCTGATGGATGGCATGGAGCGTGTAAAGAAAATGGAGAAAACTAAGGATTTTGGCAGGGATGTGATGCTAACCCACTGTGAATTAAGCTGACATCGTCTGAGATGGAGAAGATTTAAGGAGCTATGAGGGTTGATGGAAGCTTGGGACACGTGAAATTTTGGACACCTTACCCTTGAGATGTCTATGGGACCACCAAGTGTGTGACTCAGTATATACATGGGATTGGGAGTTACCTGCATTTAGATGCCATGGGGCTGGCGTGTGAATAGAGAAGCCGTTCAGGACCTGAGACCTGGAGCACTCTTGTGGGATCCTGATAGGAGGAAGATCTCGACAAAGAGGCTGAGAAGGAGTCTTTCTAGGATAGGGTAGTCACGCAAAAGACTGAAGAACTTATCTCAAGAAATGGGGAGTCCCTAATGGGGTCAAACAGTAAGGTTGAGTGATGAGAGTCTAGTATATTGACCACTGGATTTGGCGACCTGGAGGTTTCCTGTCATTTTAAGAGCATGACAGGAATAAAAGCCTGATGCCAGAGGAATAAGGAGGGAATGGGAGCTCAGGAAGTGAGCAGAGGTGATTCTTGAAATAGCATTTGCTGTGGGGGCAGGATGAACAGGAATGGGACTGAAGGGGAAGTGAGGCCAAGGAAGCTTATTTATCCATGTACATTTTATAGAAGGGAGTTGTTTGTCTACGAAGTTCTTAAGATGAGTGATTCTTGTCTATGTGTGTATGTTATTCCATTTGAGGCAAAGATTAAAAAAAAGGTTGTTGGTGCAGGAGGAAGAGAGGCAGTCGTAATAGAAGCAACATCCTCAGAGAAAATGTGTCAAGAGAATGGTTCCATGTGCTCAGTGGAGTGTCTGCTCTGGCCAGGGGCTGCGATGGCTTTCCATTGTTACAAGACAGAAGGAAGAGAAAGCCAGGATGGGTGCCAGGAGGTTCACAGAGTAGCTCCTGTCTCAGGGCCTTTGTTTTCTCTGAGAAATAAGAGGAAATGTCTGCTTATCTGTGTGTTCTACTTTTCAGACAATTGTAGAATATTAGAGTAATCAAAATGTACAAGAGCAGTTGTTGTGGGTTGAATTTTGCCCTTAAAGACATATACTCAATTTGTGAACCCCAATAACTGTGAATGTGACCTTATTTGGAAATAGGGTCTTTGCAAAAAAAAAAAAAAAAAAAAAATCAAGTTAAGATGTGGTCCTACAGCATTAGGATTAGTCATAAACTCCTAATCCAGTGAGTGGTGTCCTTATAAGAAGAGGGATATTGGACACACAGACACATGGAGAAGAGCACCATGGGATGAAGGAGGAAGTGATTGGAGTGATGTATCTATAACCCAAGGAAAGCCACCAATGACTACTGGCAACCTCCAGAAATTTGTAATAAACTCTCCCTCAGAACTCGCCAGAAGGAACCAACCTCGCTGACACCTTGATTTCAGACTCATAGCCTGCAGGACTGCCAGAGAATAAATTTTTGTTGTTTTAAGCCACAAAGGTGTAGTAATGTTTTTTGGCCTCCTTAGGAAATTCACACAGTTGTGTTGTATTTTGAGACATAGATAACCCTCAACCGATCCCATTAACTAGATGATCATCTTTGGCAAGGCTTTTACCTGTTCTCACTGCAGGAGAGGAAAGACAAACAGCTTTCATCCACAGTGCCCATGAATTGCAGCAGAATCATCCGAACTGTTCCGCTTGCTTCATGCTGTGACCTCTTCCAGCCTGTTCACAACCAAGCATCTGGAGTGATCCCTGGGAAGCTCCAAACCTTTCAGGGACTTTACGCATCATGGACAATAAAAGCCAAAGAACGTCCAGTGTCCCACTGTCCCACATACAGCCTGAACCTCTATTACCTCTCTGACCATACTTCCTACTCTTCTAACCCTCACTGCCTCTGCTCCAACCACTTGGCTTTCCTTGAACACATCAGGCACAGTCTTGCTGTATGGTCTTTGCACAAACTGAGCCTTGCATCTGAATGGCTTCCCCAAACACAGCTGCCTGGCTAACTCCAACATCTTTCTCAACTATTGCTTTCCAATGAGGGCTACTCTGACCATGCTATTATAAACTGCATTCCAACCCACGATTCCCAGTACTGTGGATTCCCCTTGTCCTGCTATATTTTTCCACGGCATTTTTGCCTTCCAACATATCATATATTTTAATATGTGATGTTTAGTATCTCCCTTTTGTATCCTGTGAAAAATCTACCCTCACAGGGCGAAGATTCTTGATTCTTTCATTCACTAACAAACTTTAAGAACACAGAACAGTGTCTGGCTCACAGCACTTCACAAATTTTGCCGAATGAATGAATAAAGGTAATGTGTACAGCAGAGTAATGTAAGTATAAATAGGTAAGCGATGTGTACATGGTAGCAATGATCATAAAATGATTCTATTATAAATTATTACTGGACTCAAAACGGGAGTCCTAGTACAAAAGACACATACTTGCCATCACTAAAACATTGACTACCCACATGGTGCCTTCTCTTCACAAAATAGTTACTCCTGGTGAGGAGTAACTATTGGCCACTCACTGAGTGGTAAGTCCTTATGCTAAGCACCACGAATACAAGGGCAAGAATAGGATTTTTGGTTGCACAGCCGGTGTTTCAGGCACCCATCCTCCCAGGGAACCCAACAGAAGACCCCGTATCCCCTGAGTACATGCAGAACCCAAGCCCTCAAGCCATTTTCCCCAGGCCGTCTTAATGGTGCCCTCAGCTGGATGGGAGGAGCCACGATGTTCCCGCCCATCACCTTTTAATAGCCACAGGAACCTGCCCACCCACCCACTGCACCCGCATTGGCTGGACAGTGGTTGAGGGTGGGCCCTGACGAGCGCATGCTCAGAGGGAAAAGCCAGAGAGGTACTTGTGAGCTCCTTTGGTGGCTGCGGTTTCCCTGGCTTTCCTGAGGGGGGCTCACTTACGTCTGGGTCCCATCCCACAGAGGCTGAGGAGGAGAAGCAGGAGGCGAGTCCCTGAGGAGACGCCGTGACCTGAGGGCTTCCCTTACTGAGGAGGTCTTGTGCTTCATCTGTCACAAGCGGTCTCCAGGCTGGTGGTGACAACTGGGACAATGCTCAGGCTTCTGAGGCTTGCTTTGGCCTTTTTCCGGAGGATGGCTGACCCCGCAAAGCGGCAGGGCCCACAGCAGCAGGGGCTCCCACAAGGTATTCCTCTGTGTGTCCCCTAGTCCCCCACCTCAGAAGCCTCCCAACAGGGACTCTGTCACCCCTGGCATGAGGCTGTGGTGACTCGGGCTGGTACAGCACATGATGGCAGCTCCATCTTCTGTGTGTGCATGGGGAGGTGTCCGGAGTCCCCAACAGGTTCCTAAGAACCAACCCCCAAACTCTCCTGTCCATCTAAAGCGAGAAGGTGTTGACAGAAAAGACCTTGGAGACTGTACCACCTGTGCTTTTCCCCCACGTGGTTGTGCAGCACATGCCTATTTATATTTCCAGTAGGCGAGAAACTCCCTAATTTGCGAGTGAATTTAGGCTTGTATCCCAAACGGGAATGTAATTTGAAGCCAATTGGATGCCTCATACTTATCTGATCCCGTAGGAGGGCAGAGAACCCATTGTGTGGGCAGACTGCTGAAGTCAGATTCCTAAATGTTGCTTATCAGCTAGGCTTGTGTAGAATTTTTAAAAATAAATAAAAATAAATAATAATAATATGTAGAAGACAAAAGAAAGAAAACCATTCAGACTTTATTTTGGGCTAGGCTTCGATCTCCAGGTATCTTTTAGTGCTTTGTCTGCTGAGATGGTTAAGTATCCATAGAAGGTGCTATTCTTCATGTTGGTGATAATGATGAAGGCATATAATAGGAGCAGAGGCTTAAAGACTCTCATATGTAGATATGGTGATAACTGTCTTGTGCAAGGCACTCACAACTCTAGACAGTTGATGTGCATGTGTCAGTTAATATTCACAAACTGGGCACAGTGGCTCACACCTGTAATCCCAGCTCTTTGGGAGTTCCAGGTGGGTGGATCATTTGAGGCCAGGAGTTGGGGACCAGGCTGTGCAACATGGCAAAACCCCGTCTCTACCAACAATTCAAAAATTAGCCGGGCGTGGCTGCACGCACCTCTAGTCCCAGCTAGTAGGGAGGCTGAGACACGAGAACTGCTTGAACCCAGGAGGCAGAGGTTGCCACGAGCCCAGATTGCACCATTGCTCTCCAGCCTGGGCAATGGAGCCAGACTCTGCTGAAAAAATTAAAAATTAATTGTAAATTTAAAAATTAAAATTTTAATAAATTTTTAAAAATCTACAACAACCCTATTAGGCAAAATTGTGATTGCTGTGGATTGACAGATGAAAACAAGATCAGAGACATTAAAAAAACTTCTCTGCCCAGGTTTATGCAGATGGTGAGTGTAAGACATATTTGTAATAGATGTTTGCATTTGAAGCTAATAATGTAACTTTTGTTTCTTTTCCTTGTAGGTGACACCCAGTTGAAAACTGTGCAGGGAGTTGTCACAAGTTTCTGTGGTGATCATGGCATGATTGATGAGTTCATCTACTTCAGTAGTGATGTTGTGACTGGCAACGTTCCTCTAAAAGTTGGACAAAAAGTTAATGTGGTTGTGGATGAAAATAAAACACTTTATGCATTGAGAGCAATCAAGGTGAGATGTGCATGAGTTTGGGAACTGTGTTTTATGCCAATGGGTTTTCTTTCTGCATCTT
Source organism: Piliocolobus tephrosceles (assembly GCF_002776525.5). Classification (NCBI taxonomy): domain Eukaryota; kingdom Metazoa; phylum Chordata; class Mammalia; order Primates; family Cercopithecidae; genus Piliocolobus; species Piliocolobus tephrosceles. The sequence goes on from NC_045445.1 coordinate 19,139,790, forward strand.
TCTTTTCTTGTATTAATCCAACATCTCTGCTGTGATCCATAGAGTGGATGTAGACTGCAATTTGAAGCCCCACCCCTCTGAAGCTGTAGGTTCTTCTGTTCTAATATTTGTGGTGATTTCTGCTTTAAAACATAAAAATTACTTATCTATTCTTCTAATCTTTAAGCAATATGGGTAACAATAATAATTATTGAACTCTATATAATCCTGCAACTTCCCTTATCAGGTAAAAAAAAGTTTTCTGTGCTATGCATCCATAGCAGTGGAATTGCTATGTGAAACCACGTGCCTTGTAAACATTTTAAAAAGAGCTTCATGGAGGTATAGTTCACAAACCGCAGAACTCTCTTAAGGGTACAATTCAATAATATTTGGCAGATTTACGGAGTCCTGAGAATAGCACCTGAGTCCAGATATTTACCCATTCAGTGGCTATTACGAAATTATTCTTTAGCTCTACTGTACTAATTGATTCTCTCAGCAATAGGCGGTGAGACTGCCCATCTGCCCATATAGGCAAGGACAACAATACTATCAATCTGAAATCTTTGCAAATGTGAGAAGGGAAAAGCAGTCACATTGCTCATTTGGAATTATTAAGGATCTTAATGAGATTACAGCAAGTTTCCTTTCTTGGACCTACTTATACATTAGGGATATTTACAGCTATCTCTGTGGTAGGAAAATCAGATTTTTAACAGGAAAGTTTGTATTGGAAGCCCTTGTAGTATTTCGTCCGATACCATCTTTTTCCTTTGCTTTAAGTCTTTCATTCTTTTACAGCATTTATTGAGATATAAGTCACGAGACCATGCAATTCACTCATTTAAAGGGTACAATACAGTAGTTTTAATTTGGTCACAGAGTTAGGCAACCATCACCACAAACAATCTTAGAACATTTTCATCACTCAAAAAGGAAACTCCATAACCATTCGTAGTCTTTTTCCATTCCTTCGTGCTCCCCCAACTGTCCCCTCCCCCGTAACATCCAGTCCCAGGCAATCACTTATCCAGTTTCTGTTTGTATGTATTTGCCCATTATGGACAGTTAAAAAAGGTTCCTTCAATTTTTAATAAACTGGAAAGTTGGTTTAGATTAAAAAAAAAAAAAAGATTCCTTCTATATAACTGTAATTATATCTTCTTTCAACAACATCTCCTCATTCCTCCATCCACCCTAACAAACCAAGCATCTGGTAATCAATATTCTACTCTACACTGCTATAAGAGCAACTTCTTTATAATCCTCAATTTAATGTGACTATGCAGTATTTGTCTTCGTGTGACTGGTGTATTTCACTTACATATCATTCTTCGGGTTCATCGATGTTATCCCAAATGGCAAGATTTAGTTGTGTTTTATGGCTGAATGGTATTCCATTGTATATTTATACCACATTTCCTTTATCCACTCATCTGTATATGGACACTTAGTTTGCTTTTGTTTCTTGCCTATTGTGAATAGGGTTGCAATAAACATGGAAGTGATGACATCTCTTTGACACACTGATGACACTCTCTTTGAATACATGCTCAGTAGTGGGATTCATGGATAGTGTGATAGTTCCATTGTTAAAATTTTGGGGAACCTCCATACTGTTTTCCATAATGGCTGTAACAATTTATATCCCACAAACCATGCATAAACGTTCCAATGTCTTCACATCCTTGCCACCACTTGTTATCTCTTTTCTTTTTAGTGTTAGCCATTTTAACATGCGTGAGGTGCTACCTCTATGGTTTTGATTTGCATTATCCCCATGTTAAAGAAGGTGAGCGTTTTTTCATATGCCTGTTGGCCATTTGTATGTCTCCTTTTGAGAAATGTCTATTCAGGTCTTTTGCTCATTTTTAATAGGATTATTTGATTTCTTGCTATTGAGTTGTTGAAGTTATTCATACATTTTGGAAACTGACCCCTTACTAGATGTATAGATTGCCAGTGTTTTCTCCTGTCTTATAGATTATCTCTCCACTCTTTGATGGTTTCCTTTGTGGTATCAAAGCTTTTTAGTTCGATGTAACCTCCCATTGGTCTGTTTTTTCTTTTGTTGCCTTTGCTTTTGAGGTCCTATTTTTGAAATATCATTGCCCAGAACAGTGTCATGGAGCTTTCCCCCATGTCTCATTCTTGTAGTTTCATAGGTTTGTGCCTTCCTTTTAAAGCTTTAAGTCATTTTGAGTTGATTTATGTACATGCTGAGAGATAAGGGTGGAAATTCATTTTTCTCAGATGAATATTCAGTTATTTTCAACATCATTAATTGAAGAGACTGTACTTTTTCAACATTGTGTGTTCTCAGGCCTTTTGTCAAAAATCAGTTGACTGTAAATGCACGAATTTCCTTCCAGTCTGTGTATTCTGCTCCACTCGTTGATGTATCTGTTTTTATACTGGTACTATGCTGTTATGCTTACTATAGCTTTGTCATATGTTTTGACATCAAGTAGTGTGATGCCTCCAGCTTTGTTCTTTGTATTTCAGACTGCTTCGGCTATCTGGAATCTTTTGTGGTTCCATACAAATTTTAGGAGTGTTTCTTCTATTTCCAGGAAGAATGTCATTGGTATTTTCATAGCAGTTGCATTGAATCTGTAGATTTCTTTAAGATACAGACATTTTAACAATATTCATTCTTCCTGTCCATGAACACATGATACATTTCCATTCATTCCTGCCTCATTCAATTTCCTTAGTCAATGGTTTATATATAGTTTTCAGTGTTGCAATCCTTCACGTCTTTGGTTAAATTTATTCCTATTTTATTTTTTTTTGAAGTTGTTCTAAATGGGATTGTTTCTTGATATCTTTTTCTGATAGTTCAGTATTAGTGTATAGAAATGCTATTGCTTCTTGCGTGTTATTTGTGTGTTGTGCCACTTTCCTGAATTTGTTTATTAGACCTAGAAGCTTTTCGGTGGTATCTTCAGGGTTATTTATATGTAAGAGCTTCCCGTCTGCAAACAGGGCCAATCTAAATTCTTCCTTTTAAATTTAGATGCCTTTTGTTTCTTCTTGCCCAATTTCTCTGGCTAGCACTTCCAGAACTATGTGTGATAGAATGGGCAAAACTGGACATTTCTGTCTTGCTTTAGGTCTTAGAGGAAAAGCCTGCAACATTTCCCCATTCAGTATTATGTTACCTGTGGGTTTACCATATATGACCTTTATTGTGTTGAGGTACACTCCTCCTATATCAAGTTTGTGGAGTTTTTATCACGAAGGGATGTGGAATTCGGTCAAATGCTTTTCCTGCTTAAATTGGAATGATCCTATGGCTTTTGTGCTTCATTCATGTGATATGTCGCATTTATTGATTTGTGTATGTTGAAACTTCCTGACATCCCAGGATGAATCCCTCTAGAACACGATGAATGATGTTTTTAATATGCTGTTGAATTTGGTTTACTAATACTTTCTTAAAGATTTTTGCAACTGTGTTGATCAGGAATTTTGGCATGTAGTTTTCTTGTTTTCTCTTCTTTCTGTTTCCCTGTCTGGGTTTTCTACCAGGGTAATGCAGGTGTGATAGAATGCATTTGGAAGTGTTCCTTTCTTGTTTTGTTTTTGTTTTTGTTTTTGGAATAGTTTTAAAAGTAGAGCTATTAATTCTTCTTTATTTATAAATTTGGTAGTATTAAGAAGGGAAGTAATTCTGTCTTAGACTCTTAATTGATGGGGGATTTTTTATTACTGAATCACTTTCCTCACTCGTTAATTGTTCAGAGTTTCCATTTCTTCACCATTACATCTTGATAGGTTGTATGTGTCCAGGAATGTATCCATTTCTTCTGGCTTGTCCTATTTGTAGGCTGATGATTGTTGACAATAGTCCTTATGATCGATTTTATTTTGGTGATGTCAGTTGTACTATATCCTTTTTCATCTTTGATTTTATTTATTTGAATATTCTCTCTTTTTTCCTTAGTCTAGCTAAAGTTTTGTTGATTTGCTTTACCTCTTCAAGAAACCAACTCATAGTTTCATTGATATTTGTATTGTTCTTCTCATGTCTATTTCATTTATTTCTGCTGTGACCTTTATGATTTATGTCCTACTACTTTTGGATTATATTTTTTTCTTGTTCCTCAAGGTGCAGTGTGAGGTTGTTTATTTAAGATTTATCTTTTCTTCTGAGGTAGGCTTTATTGATGTAAACTTCACTTTTAGAATTGCTTCTGCTGTATTTCATGGGTTTTCATGTGTTGTGCCTAAATTTTGCTTTATCTCAAGAAATGTTTTACACTTTTCTTTAAATTTCCTCATTGACCCATTGGTTATTTAGGAGCATGTTGTTTAATTTCCATCCACTTTTAAAGTTTCCAAAGTTCCTTCTTTTACTGATTCCCAGTGTTTTACCATTGTGGTTAGAGAAGTGATTTGATGTTATTTCAAACTCCGTTAATTTGCTAGTATCTGTTTTGTGGCCTGCCCCAAATCTATCCTCCAGAATGTTCCACATGCAGTTGGAAAGAATATGTGTTTTGCAGTGTTTGGATGGAATATTCATTCTGTAAATGACTGTTAGGTTCATTTGCTCCGGAGTGCAGATAAATCTCACTTTTTGTGGAGTCACTGTTCTGTCTGGACAATCTATTCATTGTTGCAAGTTGGATATTGAAGTCACCTACTATTATTGCATTGCACTCTATCTCACCATTTAGACCTTAATATTTGCTTCATATATTTAGGTGCTGCTATGTTGGGTGCATATTTTTGAAAATCATTATATCCTCTTGATGAATTGACCCCATCATCATTATATAATGATCTTCTTGGTCTCTTTTTACAGTTTATGATTTAAAGCCTATTTTATTTGAAATCAGTTTAGCTGCTCCTGCTCTCTTTCAGTTTCCCTTTATATGGAAGAATGTCTTTTTTCATGTCTTCACTTTCAGTTTACTAATGTCCTTTAAGGAGAAGAGGGTCTCTCATAGGTTTGGTTATTGTTGTTTTTAATCCATTCAGCTACTCTGTGTATTTTAGTTGGAGAATGTCATCCATTTCTATCAAGGTAATTATTGATAGGTAAGGATTTACTGTTATCATTTAGACAATTTTTTTTCTACTTATTTTGTAGGTAAATTCTGCCTTTCTTCTTCCTCTTTTACTGTCTGTCTTGATGGATAAGAGATTTTTCTCTATTAGTATGTTTTGTTTACTTGATATTTTAAAATGTGTCTATTACATGATTTTTTTCTTTGTGGTTAGCATGACGCATACAAAAACATAATCACGACAGTTGATTTTATTGATAACATAACTTTGATCACAAAATAAAAACACTCTGCCATTTAACTCCACCCCCGGATTTTGAGTTTTCTGTTTTACACTTTACACCTGTTTATGTTTTATATCCCTTAACAAATTATTGTACTTATTTTATTTTTACTAGTTCCGTTCCTTAACCATTATGTGAAAGATATAAGAGATCTGGACACCATTGTTACCGTATTAGAGTATTCTGAATTGGTGTGGTTACTTTCACTAGTGAGTTTTATACCTCCAGATGTTTTTGCATTACTCATTAGCATCACTTATGTCAGTTGGAAGAACTCTCCATAGGATTTCTTGTAAGACAGTTGTGGCGGTGAGGAAGTTTCTCAGCTGTGATTTCTCTGTAAAAGTCTTTATCTCCCCTTCACTTCTTGGTACAGTATTCTTGGTTAGAGATTTTTTTTTTCCTTCAGCTCTTTGAATATATCATCCCACTCTCTCCCGGCCTGTTACGCTTCTGCTGCGAAGTGTTCTGGTAGGCATATTGGAACTGCCTCATATGTGATTCACGTCTTTCCTCTTTCAGTTCTCGGGATCCTCTCTTTCTCTTTCATGTTTGACACTTTGATTTTAGTATGTCATGAGGTAATCAATTTGGATCGTATCTCACTGCAGAACTTTGGTCTTCCAGTACCTAGACGTTTGTAACTTTCTCTGGGTTTGGATGACTCTCCATCATTATTTTTTAAATAATCTTTCTATCCCGATTTCAATCTCCCCTTCCTCTTGAATGTGAATGGCTCATACTATTGCCCTGTTGATATTGTCCAAAAATCCAATAATTTTTTTTTCCTTTTGTGTCCCTCCTTTTTCTTTTGTCTCCTTCACTATATATTTTTAATGAAGCTGTCTGCAAGTTTACAGATTCTTTATTTTGCTCGATCAATTTTCCTGTGGATGTTCTCTATTGTGTACTTCCTTCGTTGTATTTTTCGATTTCAGGATTTGTTTGGTTTTTTAAGTTCCTTCAATCTTTCTCTCAAATTAGTAAATTCTCAATCATTTCTCTGTAATTGTTTTTGAGGTTCACAGAGCATTCCGAAAATAGATATTTTGAATTATTTGTTAAATAACTCATACATTCCTATCTCTCCAGGGTCAATTGCTGGCACCTTGTTTTGTCAGTTTGGTGATGTCATGTTTTCCTTATTGTTCTTGATCTTTGTGGTCATGTGTTTGTATCTGTGTATTGAAGAAGTAGGTATTCATTTCAGTCTTTGCAGTCTAGCTTTTAGGGGACATCCTTTAGCAGTAAGCCTGTCCGGAAACTCTATATGGGTCTCTTTTGGTCCTTATGCTTGTGAACACTGCAGCTATTGAAGCACTGGGGGCTTCCTTATCCCAGGGACACAGTGACAGATGCTTCAATGGCATGCACTCCCTTAGCTGTTGAGCCTGGTGCCTCGCAAGACTGGAATCCAAGGCTCCATTCACTGACAACTCCCTGTTGTGGTAGAATATTCTGAGCATAAGGCCAGTGGAATCACTGGCAGAGATGTGGGCCAGGTATTGAGTTTGCTTTGCTGTGGCTGTGGCTTCCTGTCTGGTGCCAGGATGAGTCTAGAGATTTGATCCACAAGTACCATCTTGGAGTCAGGGGACATGGGCGTCTGTCAAGTGGTGGCATATAGTGTGAAAGGCCTGCTATTGGGTTCCAAGGCAATGTTCTATGCTTGCCACTCTCTCTTTCCTACAGGTGGATGGTATCTGTCTCCATGCTGTGCTGTTGAAGGTTGGGGAAGGGGTGATGTGGGTTATGTAAAACTGTCTTTACTACCCTCTTCAATGCATCTTTTCTTATTTTCATGCTATAACCGGGTACCATGGCCTCTCACCTGGTTTCCTTCTCTCAAGTGACGGTATTTTCATACAAGGATAGTTTTTCACATTGATGTTTCTGCAGGAGGACGATCACTGGACAGTCCCTTTTCTCCATCTTGCTCCCCTCCTCCTCCATCTGTTTAATTTTTACATACTATAAATATGTCCATCTTGTCCATGTGACTTCTATGTTCAGGAAGTTTCCTTAGGCTAATTCTAACACATAATTTACACGAGTATTCACTTAGCTTTTCTTCTGAAAGTCATTAATTTATTGATATCTAAACATACAGTCAGCCTGGGTTTGCTTTCCGTGTTCAGGACTGAGAGAAGGATCCGTGTCTTGTTTCCCTACTGGCTATTCAGTTGCCCTCAACATTAATTGGATACTCCACTTTGCCCCTATCATATTGAAATGCCACTTACGTCATACAACGCATTATCACAAACATTTGTATCTGTGTGTACCTGCTGTTGTGTTGGTGGTATTTCCAAGGCATAAGAAACAATATTGGGAGCCACGAAACATGGGCAAAGCTTTAGCCTGCAGTATGTCTGTGAGTTGGTGTGGAGTCAAAGAACAGAGAGCTCCAAGGGTGCTGTGGGATACCAATAAAAGTGGTGGTAGATAGTGGATGGGAAGCTAATGCCTCATTCCTCATGACAGTAAGTGAGGGAGAAATAAACATCAGATTGGTATTGACAGCTGGAAAGACACCAGTTAAGAAATGTGAATAGCAGCAAACTAGAGTATTTTTAAAACCATGAAAATCAATGACGACTCAGTGGCTCAAGTTTCCATCAGAAGTCTTTGAACAAAAAATTCCAACCCTAGGAGTTTATCCCATAGTTAAGTCAGACAAGTAGTCCAAATGTTAGGACACAAGCAAAATGTCTAATTATGTGGAATTGGGTTAGTAAATTACAGCACATCCATTAATTGGGATTTCCTATGACTCCTTCCCTTCTCCTGTTATTTAAAAACTTTTGTGTTCATTTTAGGTGATATTTTAATAGCGAATACAGTGCTAATTTGCTTTAAAAACTGGTATATGTGGATTTGTGCACAGGTGAAAACATAAGGATGAGTGTTACTGCCAAAATGTAGTCCCTGGTGGTGTCTTGGTAATGGAATATGGATTATGGGGTAACTGCTTTTTGCTGTCTGCTTATCTGCTTTTTTTTCTACTTTTAGTATAATGAACTTGCATTATTTCTGTAAGTTTTAAGGATTATAAAATAAGGACTACAGGCTGGGTGCGGTGGCTCAAGCCTGTAAGCGCAGCACTTTGGGAGGCCGAGACGGGCAGATCACGAGGTCAAGAGATCGAGACCATCCTGACTAACATGGTGAAACCCCGTCTCTACTAAAAAATACAAAAAAAATTAGCCGGGCGAGGTGGCGGGCGCCTGTAGTCCCAGCTACTCGGGAGGCTGAGGCAGGAGAATGGCATAAACCTGGGAGGCGGAGCTTGCAGTGAGCTGAGATCCGGCCACTGCACTCCAGCCTGGGCGACAGAGCGAGACTCCGTCTCAAAATAAATAAATAAATAAAATAAAATAAAATGAAATAAGGACTGTTACACTTCCAATAAGGAAAAAGGTTTGTATGCCTCTCTATTTTAGATAAAATAAAGCCCTAATTTGACCTGGCTTATTGAACCTCTCCCAGTTGAGGGTATTGTTCCAACTTTATCTTGTGCTTCTGTCTCCTAGGCCTGGATCTCGAATGTTAGGGTTTTGCTCCCTAGGCTCCTAAATTGTGTTGTTTTTCTTCTCTGTCTCCCTGCTCCTCTACCCCTGTTTACAAAGTTGCACCTCTGTCTTCTTTCACAACCCAGCACAAATCTGACTTCCCCCAAGCAATGCCGCTATTTTCTCCCTGTCTGAAATGTTCTCCCTCTAGATAATTCACAGAAACCGTCTTTGATCTAGTTTTATATCCTTCATCGCAACTTGCTTATGACTAGGTATCTTTCCACTTTACTGTCATTTCACCGCAAATTCCTGCAGGTAAAGGATGGTGTTTTTTAAATCTGAGAATCTAGTGAATCTAGTGGTTCGAGGGCATTAAACTTGGGTATGCAATTAATATTTTGGGATACATTTCACAATTCATGAAGCACACACATGATTTTTGCCATCATCTCAAGTCTGTGGTCCATTTACCACATGAACTATATTCACCAGTGTTTAGGATGGCTGTTGAAAATATTTTTGGGTACCAGTGTTTTAACCATGTAAGTTCTCGTGCTTAAATTTGTATTATTTTTGAAGTAACTCTTTCGTAAATCTTACAGGTGGATGTTGTGCCTCACCGCCTTTATGGTGCTGGACCCTCAGACTCAGGAACCAGACTTTTAATTGCACATGTTACTTCTATAAATGAAGATACTGTTTATGTTAGTGACAGCATTTATTGCTCCATAGACATTGCTACTGAAGGTATGATTTAGATTTTGAGATATATGATGTAATTCTTAATTTTTTGAGAGGATTTTAGTCCTAGAACAACCTTTACAGTGTACTTGGCTTCAGTCAATGGCTCTTCAATATTAGAGGTAAACCTTTCCAGTTGAAATTATGTACAATATAGGGGCAAATAGGCAGTATTTTAAAATGTCTGCTGTCGTCTATTGTGTGTTCATTTGTTCGATTCCCTCAGTAATGCCTGGATATATTTTTCATTCACATGATAATTTAATTTCTAATCAAGAAAACAATCCTATAAGTACATAGAGACACTATTTTTAATACCCTTCAGAGACTATACTTGCAGAGATCATTTCTGTAGTTGGTTACTAGAGAAATTTCTGTGACAGAGTAGACTACCAAATTTTGAAAGAATGCACTTCAAATGCTTTAAATAGAATTGGAGATAGTGCCTTGTGGGTGTGTGTGTGTGTGTGTGTGTGTTGTTGAATTCTCTTTGTAATCAGCAGATGTGTTCTAATATTTAGCTTATACCCAAAGATACACTTTTTTTTTTTTGTTACTTTTGTCTATTGCAGCTGTCATATAGCTTGGGTAAAAAGGGGGAGAATAGTTCTGCTTCCCCAGGCAGCTTGCTAGTTTGTTTTCTTGGGTGCAAAAGCAGGACTCTGACCTGAATTTTGTTTTAAGATGTTGACTCTGTCTGCTTCGTCAAGAAGAGACTATGAGGTGAAGAGTGGAGTCAGGAAATCAGTCAGGATAATGTTGTAATATTCCTGGTGAGAGGTGATGGAGATGTGAATGAAAGTGGAGAAGTGGAGGACCTAAGGATTGAGTTGACTCTGGATATATTTTGAAGTTAGAGAAGAACCCAGGAGGTAATGGATTAGATCTTTGATGTGGAGGAAAGATGAGTCCAAGGTACCTCCAAAGTCTTTTGTTTGAGCAGTGGTGAGGGTGGAGTGGCCAGTTTGTGACGTAGACAACTGAGGCAAACAAAAGTTGGTGAATACTGAGAATACCAACAGCTCAGCTTTACACACCTTAGATTGGTGTAAGCATATGGAGAATTGAACCTGAGGTTGGTTAGAGTTGGAGGCATATACATTTTAGAGTCATTGGCCCATAGATACATGGTACACACACACTAAAGAAATGTATGTAAATTAACAGACAGAGAGAGAGAGAAGAAGTCTAACACTGTGTCTAGTGTCATTCTACAATGCTGGATCCTAAGGTGGAGAATTGTTTCACTTTGTTGATATTGCTAGTTTTCTGGAGTCATTGTGGCAATTTACTGTCTCACTTGCAGTTGGGATTTTCATTTGCTCCACATTCTTTCATGTACCTTTGTTATCCTGTGACTCACTTTTAACTCACTGTAAACTTCTGTTTGAAACTCCGTGGTCTTAACTATAACCCGTAAGGCACAGACTTAAGAGTTCATCACCTGAACCCAACATCAGGGGAAATTCATTGATTCTGAAAGTAACATTTCCTAGTGGTACTGCAACCACTACTACCAATCAACAGTTATTTGGTGGTTACTATGCGCCAGCGATGATTCTGTGTGTATCGCACATATCAACTAATTCTCACAGCAGCTGTGTATCATGAAGGCTACTTATCGTGCTTCTCATTTTATAGATGAAGAAAATGAGGCACAGACAGATTAAGCACCTTGGCTAAGGTTGCCAACTGAGTGAGTGGCAGTGTCAGGATTCGAAGCCACGTAGCCAGGTTCAAACTTGTGCTCTTACGTATACTTTTGACTGCCTCTCACTAAGGAGTTGTGAACAGGAACAACTTGTTTGTTTAGTAAATCCTGTGCTGCTCCCTTAGATTAACTGTGATGCATAGTTCACACTTTCCTTTATTTGACTTTGTTAAATCAGTAGAGGAGAATCAATGCCTAAGACTTATAAACATCTTTTCGGACTTAGAGATTTACAGTGTATCTGTTTAAATATGTGCAAAATGGACTTTAGTTCTAGCAGAACTGACTTTAAAGTAGTACACTATCAAATAACGTGTGAAATTAAACATGACCTAGTTAAGAGATCATGACACTCATATTTCTCCATGACTGTTTTAGATTTTGTGCCTTATAAGGGTGACTTGTTAGAAGTTGAATATGCCACTGAGCCAGGCATCTCAAACATCAAGGCAAGCTCTGTGAAGCCCACCCGTTGTATTCATGTGGAAGAGGTAATTTCTTTCCGGTTCCTCCCGTCATCAGTTTCTGATAACACTTCCTTTGGTGGTAATTTTTGTGCCCAGGATTCTGTTGGGTGTAATGGGATTTCCAGAAAATATGAAGAAATACATTCTTTGCCAACGAAGGAGCCACTTTTCTTATTGAAAAGGCAGGACTTCCCGAAGGAAATAATTAGAAAATTATGTGGACCAAGCACATGATTAAGTTCTAAATTGTGCATTTTACTTGATACCCAAATGTTATTAGAATCTTCCAACAACAGGAGGAAGAAAAACAATCTTTGTGCCAGAAAAATTGTAGGGAAAGAATGAAGTATGTTGTGGGACTTGAGCTTACCAGTAAATGCTGAGAGTGATTTGGTTATTGGAGTCTGAATATGAGCAGGCAATTCAGGGCAATAGAGGGTAATGGACATATTTTGGTAATATTTAGAGCAGGATTTCTCATCAGAGACCCCGGTCTCTTGCCTGGAATATCTGATTTAATTGATCTGAGGTGGAGCATGGACATAGGTATTCTTACAAAGTACCCCTGGTGTTAGCAATGAGCCAACCAGGTTGGGAATCATTGATTTGCATCAAAGTCACCTGCACTCATGCAGGACCCAGAATGGAGGAGGTGCACAATAGGTTACAGTGATTATCAGACTTTTTCATAATCATTTCCATTATTTATACTCACAGGTCCGCATTACTAGCATAAATGGAAGAAATGGGATGATAGATTATACTATCTTTTTCACCTTGGAGTCTGTGAAAATCCCTGATGGATACGTACCTCAAGTAGACGATATCGTCAATGTGGTCATGGTGGAGAACATTCAGTTTTGCTGTAATTGGAGAGTGGTTTCTATCACCCCAGCGCAAAAATTGTAATGACAAAGCATTTTAATCTGTTTATCTTTCCTTTATGAGCAGTAAAGGGGTTGGTTTAACTGACAAGGTTAGCTTAGTAAGCCTAAGCAGTATTTTATATATGACTTTCCTGGCAAATCTAATTGAGATACTGGCTAGTTCAATTGGACCATGAACCCAGCTTAGGGAAATAACTTATCAATTAAAAAGCATGCTAAATTAGCTTGCTAGTCACTGAAGGAAAGGAGTTCTTAGTTAAAATGAACACTGCCTTAAATTTGAATTTTATGTCTCTCATTAGGAGCAGCAGATTACAGGATGACGGAGGCCTGGGACGACCCAAAAGGGAACGTCGGAGCCAAAGTGTTTAACTGAAAAGACAGCAGGGACAGCATGTTAAAGGCATGATTTAAAGTTACAATTTGACTTCAGTTTTGAGCCCCGTTATGCTGTCTGTACAATCTGTATTGCTCCATAGCCTCTTTCATCTTCTGTCACCCTCATAACTTGCGATGTTTATTGTTTCCCTTGTTCCTTCTTCCCCATACTAGAATGTAAACTCCACAATGGCAGGATGTCTTCTGGTCTGTTTTTTGTTTGTTTGTTTGTTTTTTGTATTTTTTTCTTTGTTTGTTTGTTTGTTTTTTCTGTTTTCATTAAAGCATCACCAAGCACTTAGAAGAGTGCCTGGAAGACTCAAGGGGCAGATAAAATGTTGAGTTCAATGACTGAATGATTGGGCCAGCAACGATGTTTAGCTGTGGTTCATTCATCACTGGTTCCTCAGAAATAAAATTGTTGAGCAATGCATTAAGACCTCTGTTGATTTTTAAACAACACAAACAACCATAGAAAGCTGACTCTGCTGTACATGAGCCTCTGTGAACCACTTTGTTGCAGAGGTGCAGAATAGTTGAAGTCATGAAGAAAAGTACAAACACGGAGTCCCTCGAGGTAAGTCCCTTCTTACCCACTGGGAAGGGTTATACTAAAATCCCACAAGTACACCCCATGAAACTTCATGCTTTCGTCTAACAGAACATTTAGCCAGGCAGCTGTGACCTAGGGAAAGGGATATATTCAGACCTTTGGGCATAGCTTGAGTGTCGTTGTGAACTTATCCTGAGTTCTGTGATTCATAATTTCACCATTGTTGAAGTTCCATTGAAGGAAAACAAAAGGTGTCCAGGTACATGGCTCATGCCTGTAATCCCAGCATTTTGGAAGGCCAAGGTGGGCAGATCACCTGAGGTCAAGAGTTTTAGACCAGCCTGGCCAACATGGTGAAACCTTGTCTCTACTAAAAATACAAGAAAATGTACGTGGGTGTGGTGGCATGCGCCTGTAGTCCTAGCTACTCGGGGAGGCTGAAGCAGGACAATCCTTTGAATCCAGGAGGCCGAGGTTGTAGCAGTGAGCCAAAATTGCTCCACTGCACTCCAGCCTGGGCGACACAGGGAGACTCCATCACAAAAATAAATAAATAAATAAATAAATAGAAAGGAAACAAAAGGAAAGGTACAAGTTATTTTGACAGCAAAAAAGAGCATACCTCACAGTGGTTAGGGGGACTGAACATCCGTGTTTCCCAAAAATTCCTTTGTTGAAGCTGTAGTCCCCAATGTGATCGTAGATGGAAGTGGGGCCTTTGGGAGGCTATTAGGCTTAGATAGGGTCATGAAAGTAGAGCCTCATAATGGGATTAGTATCCTTAGAAGAAGAGGAAGAGAAGCCAGCATTTGCTCCCACTCCTCCACGGGAGGAAACAGCCAGAAGTTGACAATCTTCGAGCCAGAAAGAGAGCCCTTGCCCAGAACCCAATCAATCAGCACTTTCTTCTTGGACCTCCCGTTCTCCAGAACTGTGCAATATAAATGTCTGTGGTACTGTGTAATAGCAGACCAAGCTAAGACAACAGAGAGCAGATATTGACATTCTGTAACAAATAAAAGCAATCCATACACTCATTGCGTTTTGAAAAACAAAGGTATGGATTGGGAAAACTCCCATCCCATGAGGATCCCAAAATTCCCATGGATGAGAATTGTCCACATTCATTAAATCATAATGAATAATATAGATATTGGTACATGTCATCTAAACCTTGTCACTTTATTTTTATAGAAATGTTTGTCTAAACACTAGCCCATACTTATTTCCAGTGTAGCTTTTGTAATGGAAGGAGTAACATTTTACTCCATGGCACAGCTCATGTACACAAGGGAGACTGAGTCACTGATATGCAAGAGAACCCAACATATTAGTCTATAATCATTATAAGTTTCTGCTGTGGTCAGACTCCTGGGGACAGGTTGCAAAACCAGGAAAAAGCTGAGTTGAGCTGAGATCTAGTGTCTTTGGAGCTACAGCTCTTACCTTTACAGCCGGGTGTAACGTTATCCTGAATGAGGCCAAATGCTGTTTAGACAGATGCACATAGGAAAGCAAAGTATTCAGATTAGGTGTGAATTGCCTTAAAACCAGATCCTTTCTCAGGTTGCCTGGAATGGTTCAGGATGTTACCCTTTTCTGATTCAATTAATTGCTGGGGTATTTATTGAGAACCTACCATGTGCCCAGCACTGTTCTAGATGCTGAGGGCCCAGCAGACAAAAAAGTGACAACGAACAAAAGCTCTGAAGTCATGAAGCTGACATACAAGTGGGAAGAGACAGACAACACTCTGATAAGCATATAAATAAGTAAGAATTTCTGTCTAGCAGTTAGTGACATAAAGAAAAGTAAGCATGTGTTTGTGATAAGAGGTTTTTGATGGCCATAACCACGGACAGATTGTTTTCAATATTTTCAGTCAGACTCAGTCTCCCTGATTTGAGGGTGAAACATGCAGGTCATTAGAAGCCAAGAAGGCAAATCACATGATTATATCTTTGCTGGAATCTGGCACTGAATGGTTGCTTCATGGATACTTGTGAAGGTGTGCATTTTGCTCATGGGAGAAGTTAAAACGCGAGAAGGTTTAATGGGGTACATGGCATCCCTGTTCAGAATTGCTGTTAATCTACTTTGTGTCCAGCCCTTGTATATGCCAAGCACTGGACTAAGGGCCTTGGGACACATACGTCATTTAATCCTCACAAAGAATCCTATGAAAGAAGTCCCAGTAGCGTCGTGTCCATTCTATAGCCAAGTCATGGACGCAAACAGGAAAGAGATGGCACACAGCTGCTCTGTGGCCCAGTGGAATTCATCCCCTGACATTCAGGCCCAGCAGCCATTTCTTATCTGATGTGTTCCCAGCCTCTGGAGGAATCTCCAGCCACAAAAGATCATTCATAATGTTTTCAGCAGAGTGGTAGAGAAGAGCCCCTTCTTTGTTCTGCAGTATTCTCTCAGCAGGGACCTGTCTTCCTGGTGCTGGAATCTACCTGTAGCTTCTCTGCCAGCAGAGTTTCACCCCTGTAGAGGAGGCTGAGTCTTATTTAGTGAAGTTTGCTGGAGAAGGCTATTTCTTACCTTTTTCTAAGGCTATTTCTTAGCATCAATCTCTTGCTGCAGAATCCATTATTAGCTCTATTTGTGCCAGCAGGGACACATGGAAGGATTTTGGGCATGTTTTCATCTGTCTGAGTGGCTGCTATTGCTTTGGTTCTTTCTACTTTCTTCTGTGCCGTGATGGAACCTAACAAATTTGACCCAGTGATTTTTTTTTCAATCATTCTTTAGAGGTGGTGGGACTCCAGGTATGCTTTCAAAGGATTGATAGTTTTTGCTGATGGATGGCATGGAGTGTGTAAAGAAAATGGAGAAAACTCACGGTTATGGCGGGGACATGATGTCAACACACTGTGTGAACTGAGCTGGCATCGTCTGAGATGGAGAAGATTTAAGGAAGTGCAGGGGTTGAAGGAAGCTCAGGACATGTGAAATTTTGGACACTTTACCCTTGAGATGTCTATGGGACAACCCTGTGTGTGTCTCAGTATATATATGGGATTGGGAGTTACCTGCATTTAGATGCCATGGGGCTGGCATATGGATAGAGAAGCCATTCAGTGCCTGAGCCCTGGAGCACTCTTGTGGGATCCTGATAGGAAGAAGATCTCACAAAAGAAGCCAAGAAGGAGCCTTTCTAGGAGAGGGGGGTCACACAGAAGACCGAAGACCTTATTGTAAGAAATGGGGAGTCCTCAGCTGCGTCAAACACTAAGAGGTTGAGTGATAAGAGCTTAGCATATTGATCACTGGATTTGGTGACGTGGAGGTTTCCTGTCATTTTAAGAGCAAATTAGGGGCATGACAGGGATAAAAGCCTGATGCCAGAGGAATAAGGAGGGAATGGGAGCTCAGGAAGTGAGCAGAGGTGATTCTTGAAATAGCATTTGCTGTGGGGGCAGGATGCACAAGAATGGGACTGAAGGGGAAATGAGGCCAAGGAAGCTTATTTGTCTATGTACATTTTTTAAGATGGAAGTTCCTTGTCTGTGACGTTTTTAAGATGGGTGATTCTTGTGGATGTTTGTATGTTATTCCATTAGAAGCAAAGATTTTTTTTAAAAAAAAATGGTTGTCAATGCAGGATGAAGAGAGGCAACAGCAGTAGAAGCAACATCCTCAGATAAAATGTTTCAAGAGAATGGTTCCATCTGCTCAGTGGAGGGTCAGCCCTGGGAAGGGGCTGATATGTCCTTTCACTGTTACAAGAGAGAAGGAAGAGAAAACCGGGATGGGTGTCAGGTGGTTCGCAGAGGAGCTCCTGTCTCACGGCCCTTGTTTTCTTTTTTTACATTTTTAAAATTATTATTTGAATTGGAGTCTCGCTCTGTCCCCCAGGCTGGAGTGCAATGGCGTGATCTTCGCTCACTGCAACCTCTGCCTCCTGGGTTCTAGCAATTCTCCTGCCTCAGCCTCCTGAGTAGCTGGGATTACAGGCACACACTGTGCCCAGCTAAATTTTTGTATTTTTAGTAGAGACAGGGTTTCACCATGTTGGTCAGACTGGTCTCGAACTCCTGACCTCAGGTGATCCACCTGCCTCAGCCTCCCAAAGTGCTGGGATTACAAGTAAGAGCCATGGCGCCCAGCTATGGCCTTTGTTTTCTCAGAGAAATAAGAGGAAATGTCTGCTTATCTGTGTGTCCTAATTTTTCATTGAAAATTGTAGAATATTGGAGTAATCAAAATGTACAAGAGCAGTTGTTGTGGGTTCAGTTTTGCCCCGAAAGATATGCTCAAGTTCTGAGCCCCAGTACCTGTGAATGTGACTTTATTTGGAAATAGGGTCTTTGCAAAAACATAAAATAAAAAACAAAAAGTCAGGTTAAGATGAGGTCCCACAGCATTAGGATTAGTCATACACCACTAATCCAGTGAATGGTGTCATTATAAGAAGAGGAATATCGGACACACAGACACACAGTAAGAGCACTATCGGATGAAGGAGGAAGTGATTGGAGTGATGTATCTACAACCCAACAAAAGCCACCAATGACTACTGGCAACCTCCAGAAACTTGTAATAGACTCTCCCTCAGAGCTTGCCAGAAGGAACCAACCTCGTTGACACCTTGATTTCAGACTGGTAGCCTGCAGGACTGCCGGAGAATAAATTTCTGTCGTTTTAAGCCACCCAGTTGCGGTAGTGTGTTTTGGCCTCCCTAGGAAATTCCCAGTTGTGTTACATTTAGAGGCGTAGATAACCTTAGATTGTGGAAAATCATACTTACTGGGGGTAATACAGTAGGATCATTGGGTAGTATTGAGTGGCCCCTGTGAAATGTGTGTCCCTATTTTGGTATGGGTCTATATAGCTGCATCTGGTGCTATAATTTATGCAACAGAGTTCTGTTAGTTGGGTGCGGGAGGAGAATAGTTGGATAGCTGGGCCTTACTAGACTCTAGTTTTGCCAGCAGAGAATGACAAAGTGAATGAATTCTGACAGGTGATGGTGTTTGCAAGGGAGAAGAAGCAGAGAAGGGAGGGTTGGGGATGGGAAATGAAACTTGAGGGGAAGCCTGAGGTTTGACTGTGAGGATGAGCAGAGTCGGGGAGCAGAGAGGCCGGAGTGTCTTATGGGTCATCCACTAGGAGAGTGACACGAGTAGTGGTATAGAGAGACGCAAGAGCTTGGTGCACAAGACCTCAGTGAAAGCAAATGCAGGGTAAATACCACAACATAGGTATGGACGGTTGTAAAGACACTAATTGTGAAGTGGTATGGGCTATGAACTAGGCTATTCAAATAAGAAACACGAAAAGTGATTTAAAACTCAATGGATTGAATCTTCAGGGCCGGGCGTGGTGGCTCACACCTGTAATCCCACCACTTTGGGAGGCCGAGGCAAGCGGATCACAAGGTCAGGAGATCGAGACCACAGTGAAACCCTGTCTCTACTAAAAATACAAAAAATTAGCCAGGCGTGGTGGCGGGCGCCTGTAGTCCCAGCTACTCAGGAGGCTGAGGCAGGAGAATGGCATAAACCTGGGAGGCGGAGCTTGCAGTGAGCCAAGATCGTGCCACTGCACTTCAGCCTGGGCCACAGATTGAGACTCCGTCTCAAAAAAAAACAAAAAACAAAAAACAAAAACAAAAACAAAAAAACTCAATGGATTGAATCTTCGCCAGAAAGCTTTGAACAGGAAATTCCACTCCTAAGAGTTTATGTTGGAAACGTAAATGAAGCAGGAGAAGTTGTGTGTGTGTGTGTGTGTGTGTATGATAACATATATGTTAATATGTACATACATGCATATACACACACATACATACATGTATATTATGTGTCTTCATTATCAACCTATGATCATTTGTGTTCCATGTAAGCCACCTCCTCTTTTTAAGAAACATCATGAGATGTTTCACGTCTGTACATATGAAGATGTACATACAGCCTACTTGGCCAGCCCCACTGACCCTGATAACCTGCACAGTCTGTGCAGATAGGCCACAATGACCACTGCCCAGTCATAGTGTGACCTCCTGAAACATGTGTCTGCCTGCTTTAAGCCCACCAATTAAAACTCCCCACGGGAAACCTGTTTGGATAACCCCTGGAACGTGCATAAGGTTGTTGGCCCACGGGTCCCTTTCTCCCTGCCTGGGATCCCTGCCCCACATGTATGCCCTCCAGGTGTGCCATGTAACCTCCAGGATCTGCAAGTGATAAAATGCCTATTTCCATCTTGTGTCTCTGCTAATCATTGGAGGGGTGCTCTTTACCTTAAATATCCTAAATTAAAACAGGGGAAGAAATCTCTCCAGGGGATTCAGGCTGAGATGTAAGCAACTGTAGCAGGCAGTAAGGGGCAGTGCATGAGAGTGTTTGTGCAGCATATCAAGGCATGTTATGTAGATCACGACAAGCCACAGGAGGAGGTCCTTGCCAATGTACAGTGGTGTTCTAGAGAGAGACCATGCTCCCTTCTCCTTTTCATTAACTTCACTTGGATTGACACCAGAAAGTAAATGTCTGTACTTCTCCATAGTCCAGAAAAGACTGGTCTTGGAACTTGAGTTTGGAGGTGAGCACAGAATCGTTGGGAACATCTCACAGTGATGTCATATCACCAATTGCCACCCACAACTGTATATTCCCGAGTCCTGGGCAAAGCGACGCATTGGATTGGATCCAGTATTAAAGCAAGTTTTATAACTCTGGGTAAAATGCTATCAAACTGCATTGCATGCCACAGAGAAATCTTTCATGAAAGGAAGCGTCGATGATTGTGACCAACTTCATCATTGTCTTCTCTTAAGGATTTTCCAAAGCCACCCCACCCTCCGGCAACCACCATGCTGGTCAGCCAGCAGCCATCAACATCAAGACCAGACCCTCCACCAGCAAGAAGATGATGACTTGCTGGGTGCTCTGACCATCATTAGCCATTTTTAGCAATCAAGTATTTTTTAATTAAAGTTTGCATATTGTTTTGTAGATATAATGCTATCGCTGACTAAATAGATTTCTTTATAGGGTAAATGAAACTTTTATATGCACGGTAAACCAAAATATTTGTGTGGCCTGCTTTATTGCAGTGGTGAAGACCCAAAAATGCAACAGGTCAGAGGTATGCCTGGTAATTGCTTTTCCTCGATTCTTAAAATTGCATGTCATATTTTGCAATGGCAGTCTTAACATGCAAACATTAGCCCATAGTTTTCTGACTCTCAACATATTACAGCAGTCCTACAGCAGTGGGAAAATTAACCTGGAGGACTCTGAATCAAAGCGTGGTCCCATGACATTAGTTCTTCGTGGTTTTGACAGGGTTTACCTTTGGGGATGCTGTGACTTTGGGTATGTCTTTGTCTTTCAGTTGTCTTCATTGTGTGTTATATGTGCATTTCTATTTAAAGAACTAATTTTTGAGTTTTACTTACTGGACATGTCAAAATGTCCATGTGCTGTATTTGTATCCTTCAGGGTAAAAGCAGGGGTCGAACACTGATTGGTCCATACAGCTGGCATCTTTTCTCTGAGAACTGCCTGCTGCATACACACCTTTGTGTTTGCTATTGACTGAGTTCCCTGACCGTAGCTACTTGGTTTCATACTTTTCACCTCAACCTAGAAGAGTCGATCACGGTTTTGTCCTGCCAATTTTGGAGCTCTGGACTAGACTATATGACTGAGTATTTTCCTGCTCAGTCTGATGATACCATTTCTTTACAGAAAATGTGATTTAGAAGATCCACTGTTGAGTCCTCCTGAGCTATCTGTATTCTTGTTTTTATCAAGCTTATTAGTTGTTTCTGTTTCTCAGATTTTGTAGAATAGTTATGGTCTTCTGATAACAATTTGTTGTAGAAGTCCCACTCATGGATTGCTATTAGTAGCCAACAGTACAAGTGTGATCAAGGAAGCTTGTGGTGCTGCCACATGCATCCTCACATGTACCAGCACAGAGCTTGGACCCCACAAGATTCTTTCTCATACAAAATTGTCTTTTGTTTAGCTTTTCTTACCAAAAATATCTCTTTACATTTATAACCTTCTTTAGATGTCTCTTATTTTCTGGTTCCTTTTACTTCGTTTTATATGTAACCTTTAAATAACCTTTGGATTAGACAAAAATTACTTTCCTTTTGTTAGGAAGTTAAGGTTTGTACTGCATGTTGTTGTGTGAGTTCTGTGAAGGGCGAGCAAATACGTAGGTTATTTATATACTGTAGAAGTTCTACCCTTTCAAGAGATTGCTTGGTTAAATTTCTTGCTACAGCTTGTCTGAACAAGTGTAGGTTGTTTGTAAAACTCTGGGGTAGGACTGTCCACGTTGAAGTCATTGGTTAAAGATTTAGGTGACCTTCCCAGAAGAAATAGTGCTATTAGGGGAAAATATGAATCTGAAAGTAGGGTAAACATTAAGCAGGTACCCATCTTGGAAAATATAATCCTACTCAAAATGGGTGTTGGGCATTTAGACATTACCAGGGAGTGAAGGGAGAAGAGTAATTGGTCCCATAAGCAATATAAAGGGGGTGTGAATCTTTTGAGGGAAAGGGTACCATTTGCCCCCATCACTCAACAGGATTTGGAACACAGTTGCCTGGAGAAGGAGGTTAGCACAAAGTAGGTGGCTCTTGAATCCAAAAGGGAAATTTATTATCTTACCTGCCACTTCCAGACTTTCCATTGACTCACTCTCTTCAATGATGATGTCAGATATATGAGCCAGACACAGCAGAGGGCCCTTTCAGCTCAAAGCCATTACTGCATTGGGATCTGGGCCAGGGGACTTTTGGCTCTTGGGACAGGCCCTTTTCCAGTGGCTGAGATTGTGATAGAGGGGACAGGCTGTGAGGGGCTTCCTCTAATTTGGCCCATCAGGGAAGTTTGCCTTCCAGTGTCCTGGCTTCCTGCACTGATGGCAGTTACTTGGAAGAGCATTGTCAGGGCAACCTGGAGGGGGCTGGCAGACTTGCAAAGCAGCCAATAGTTCAGTCTGCCTCTTGCCCCTGCATTTCTCCCTCTTCTTAGTCCTGTCCTTCTCATTTTGCTCTTGGTTATAAAAGACTGAGGAGACTAATTTGAGGATGTCTAGCATAGGGGCACTGTGTCCTAAGGCTGACTTTTGTAATTTTTTTTTTCTAATGTCTGGGGCAACTTGGACAAAGGAATGGTCCTTTAGGACTAGTTGCCCTTCTGGGGATCCCAGGTCTAAGTTAGTGTGCTTAATACTGATTTTTTTGTAGCCTTTTGAGAGAGTCTATGGGATTTTCATTTGGCCCCTGGTCTATGGTGGCTAGTTTATTATAGTTTATAGGCTTGATCTTATTCCTTTTCACTCCCTCCATTAGACACATGAGCATATGGTTCCGGGCCCATATTCCTGCCTGGGTATTGTAGCACCACTTGGGATCCTGCTAGGAAACAGCTGTAACTCCTACAGGGTAGTTGACATCTGTCAGGTGTAGTCATCCTCTCAGTGGAATGCTGCCTCAGAGATGGTTTGTCTTTCCTCTTGTGATAGGGCTTGTCCCATGAGGATAATTATATCCTTCCAAGTTTATCTAAATGCAAGTCTCAATTTTTGGAAGCCATTGACGGGGTCATCAAATAATTTTCCTAGGTTTTCCCTCAAGGCCATGAAGGTTTGTAAATAGGGGACCTCGGACTATTTGTCAGAAATAGTGGCAGAAATGGCCAAGCTGGAGGATAATATTAAAATTTGTATTTCTGGTGGCTGGAAAAATAGGCAAATAGGAACAGCTCCGGTCTGCAACTCCCAGTAAGGTCAACACAGAAGGCAGGTGATTTCTGCATTTCCAACTGAGGTACACAACTCATCTCATTGGGACTGCTTAGACAGTAGGTGCAGCCCACGGAGGGCAAGCAGAAGCAGGGTGGGGTGTCACCTCACCTGGGAAGCACAAGGGGTCAGGGAACTCCCTCCCCCAGCCAAGGGAAGCCCTGAGGGACTGTGCCCTAAGGGATAGTGCATTCTGGCCCAGATATTACGCTTTTCCCATGGTCTTCGCAACCCACAGACCAGGAGATTCACTCAGGTGGCTTCACCACGAGGGCCCTGGATTTCAAGCACACAACTGGGCTGCCATTTTGGGCAGACACCAAGCTAGCAGTGGGATTTTTTTTTTTTAATACTCCAGTGGCACCTGGAAAGCCAATGAGACAGAACCGTTCACTCCCCTGGAAAGTGGGCTGAAGCCAGGGAGCCAAGTGGTCTAGCTCAGTGGATCCCACCTCCATGGAGCCCAGCAAGCTAAGGTCCACTGGCTTGAAATTCTCGCTGCCAGCACAGCAGTCTGAACTTGACCTGGGATTTTTTGAAGGGTTTTTTGTGTCTCTATCTCCTTCAGATCTGCTCTGATCTTAGTTATTTCTTGCCTTCTGCTAGCTTTTGAATGTGTTTGCTCTTGCTTCTCTAGTTCTTCTGTGATGTTAGAGTGTCAATTTTAGATCTTTCCTGCTTTCTCTTGTGAGCATTTAGTGCTATAAATTCCCCTCTACACAATGCTTTAAATGTGTCCCAGAGATTCTGGTATATTGTGTCTTTGTTCTCATAGGTTTCAAAGAACTTCTTTATTTCTGCCTTCATTTCGTTATTTACCCAGTAGTCATTCAGGAGCAGATTGTTGAGTTTCCTTGTAGTTGAGCTGTTTTGAGTGAGTTTCTTGGTCCTGAGTTCTAGTTTGATTGCACTGTGGTCTGAGAGACAGTTTGTTATAATTTCTGTTATTTTACATTTGCTGAGGTATGCTTTACTTCCAACTATGTGATCAATTTTGGAATAAGTGTGATGTGGCACTGAGAAGAACGTATATTCTGTTGATTTGGGGTGGAGACTTCTGTAGATGTTTATTAGGTCTGCTTGGTGCAAAGCTGAGTTCAATTCCTGAATATCCTTGTTCACTTTCTGTCTCGTTGATCTGTCTAATGTTGACAGTGGGATGTTAAAATCTCCCATTATTGTTGTGTGGGGGTCTAAGTCTCTTTGTAAGTCTCTAAGGACTTGCTTTATGAATCTGGGTGCTCCTGTATTGGGTGCATATATATTTAGGATAGCTAGCTCTTCTTGTTGAATTGGTCCCTTTACCATTATGTAATGGCCTTCTTTGTCTCTTTTGATCTTTGTTGGTTTAAAGTCTGTTTTATCAGAGACTAGGATTGCAACCTCTGCCTCTTTTTGTTTTCCATTTGCTTGGTAGATCTTCCTCCATCCCTTTATTTTGAGCCTATGTGTGTCTCTGCATGTGAGATGGGTCTCCTGGATACAGCAAACTGATGGGTCTTGACTCTTTATTCAATTTGCCAGTCTGTGTCTTTTAATTGGAGCATTTAGCCAATTTATATTTAAGGTTAATATTGTTATGTGTGAATTTGATCCTGTCATTATGATGTTAGCTGGTTATTTTGCTTGTTAGTTGACACAGTTTCTTCCTAGCTTCGATGGCCTTTACATTTTGGCATGTTTTTGCAGTGACTGGTACCAGTTGTTCCTTTCCATGTTTAGTGCTTCCTTCAGGAGCTCTTGTAGGGCAGGCCTGGTGGTGATAAAATCTCTCAGCATTTGCTTATCTGTAAAGGATTTTATTTCTCCTTCACTTATGAAGCTTAGTTTGGCTGGATATGAAATACTGGGTCAAAAATTCTTTTCTTTAAGAATGTCGAATATTGGCCCCCACTCTCTTCTGGCTTGTAGAGTTTCTGCTGAGAGATCTGCTGTTAGTCTGATGGGCTTCCCTTTGTGGGTAATCCAACCTTTCTCTCTGGCTGCCCTTAAGATTTTTTCCTTCATTTCAACTTTGGTGAATCTGACAGTTATGTGTCTTGGAGTTGCTCTTCTTGAGGAGTATCTTTGTGGCGTTCTCTGCATTTCCTGAATTTGAATGTTGGCCTCCCTTGCTAGGTTGGGAAAATTCTCCTGAATAATATCCTGAAAAGTGTTTTCCAATTTAGTTCCATTCTCCCCGTCACTTTCAGGTACACCAATCAGATGTAGATTTGGTCTTTTCACATAATCCCAAATTTCTTGGAGACTTTGTTCATTTCTTTTTGCTCTTTTTTCTCTAAACTTCTTTCCTTCTTGCTTCATTTCATTCATTTGATCTTGGGTCACTGCCACCCTTTCTTCCAGTTGGCATTCGTCACATAGTTCTCATGCCATGATTCTCAGCTCCGTCAGGTCATTTAAGGACCTCTCTACACTGGTTATTCTAGTTAACCATTCATCTAATCATTTTTCAAGGTTTTTAGCTTCTTTGTGATGGGTTCAAACTTCCTCCTTTAGCTCAGAGAAGTTTGATTGTCTGAAGCCTTCTTCTCTCAACTCATCAAAGTCATTCTCCATCCAGCTTTGTTCCATTGCTGGCAAGGAGCTGCGTTCCTTTGGAGGGGGAGAGGCACTCTGATTTTAGAATTTTGAGGTGCTCTGATTTTTAGAATTTTCTGCTTTTCTGCTCTGTTGTTTCCCCATCTTTGTGGTTTTAATCTACCTTTGGTCTTTGATGATGGTGACATACAGATGGGGTTTTGGTGTGGATAGCATTTGTTAGTTTTCTTTCTAACAGTCAGGACCCTAAGCTGCAGGTCTGCTGGAGTTTGCTGGAGGTCTACACCAGACCCTGTTTGCCTGGATATCAGCAGCAGAGACTGCAGAACAGCGAATATTGCTGAACAGCAAATGTTGCTGCCTGATCATTCCTCTGGAAGCTTCATCTCAGAGGGGTACCCGGCCGTGTGAGGTGTCAGTCTGCCCCTACTGGGGGGTGCCTCCCAGTTAGACTACTCAGGGGTCAGGGACCCACTTGAGGAGGCAATCTGTTTGTTCTCAGATCTCAAACTCCGTGCTGGGAGAACCACTACTCTCTTCAAAGCTGTCAGACAGGGACATTTACATCTGCAGAGGTTTCTGCTGCCATTTGTTTGGCTATGCCCTGCCCCCAGAGGTGGAGTCTACAGAGGCAGGCAGGCCTCCTTGAGTTGTGGTGGGCTCCACCCAGTTCGAGCTTCCCGGCCACT
This sequence comes from Piliocolobus tephrosceles, assembly GCF_002776525.5. NCBI lineage: Eukaryota > Metazoa > Chordata > Mammalia > Primates > Cercopithecidae > Piliocolobus > Piliocolobus tephrosceles. The sequence goes on from NC_045445.1 coordinate 19,166,336, forward strand.
TTGTTTACCTACTCAAGCCTCAGCAATGGTGGGCACCCCTCCCCAAGCCTTGCTGCCACCTTGCAATTTGATCTCAGACTGCTGTGCTAGCAATGAGCAAGGCTCCGTGGGCATGGGACCCTTGGAGCCAGGTGTGGGATATAATCTCCTGGTATGCCATTTGCTAAGACCCTTGGAAAAGTGCAGTTTGGGGTGGGAGTGACCGATTTTCCAGGTGCTGTCTGTCACGGCTTCTCTTGGCCAAGAAAGGGAATTCCCTGACTCCTTGTACTTCCTGGGTGAGGTGATGCCTCACCCTGCTTCGGCTCTTGCTCACTGGGCTGCTCCCACTGTCCTGCACCCGCTGCCTGACATGCCCCGGTGAGATGAACCCAGTACCTCAGTTGGAAATGCAGAAATCACCTGTCTTCTGCATTGCTGACATTGGGGGCTGTAGACTGGAGCTGTTCCTCTTTGGCCATCTTGGAACCACCCTAGAGGCATTTTCTTAATCTTGTCACCTCTCTGCAGTCAAAGGTCACCAGGAACACACCTGTAGTTAAACAAGCTCAACTTTCTGAGTGCAGTTTATTGCTTGATGAACAAGTTGAGTTCATTACTCAAAGAACAAAAGGAGACTGCAAGATGTGAGGGAACCCTGGGGACTCTCAGGAAGAGAGTATTAGAAGAAACATAAGATCTGGGCTTCAGCTAGATGATTTAGAGGAGGGTTTCCTGAAGTAGGGTTTGGCTCTGTATTGGATGCTGTCAGGAAGTGGGGGGTAATTTTGCGACTGGGTATATTTGTAAACCTTATCCTAGAGAAATGAAGATTTGAAAAAAGCTATTGTTGGCACAGAAGGTGCAGTCACTCACATCAGCCAGAATGGCAGGTGTTTGGTGCCTTTTGTGACTTGGGTAATGTTCTTGTTTTGTTGTCTTCAGACTAGATTTGGCAGTGGCCTTGTTGCTGTTGCTTGTTTTATATAGACATTTTACCTTAAAAGAGATTTACATTTATACAAAAGTTATGAAGAAAGTACAGAGAGGTCCCTCATATCCCTCACCCAGTTTCCCCTATGCATCTTGCACTAAAGTGGTACATTTGTTACAGTTAGTTAACCGATCCTAATACATTATTATGACCCAAAGTCCTCATTTTATTCACATTTCCACCATTTTAATCAAATGTCCTTTTTCTGCTTCAACTTCACATCCAGGATGCTACATTATATTTAATAATCATGCCATCTTAGGGTGCTCTTGGTTGTGATAGTTTCTCAGACTTCCCTTGTTTCCGATGACTCTTGACAACTTTGAGGACTACTGGCCAGGTACTTTGTAGAATATCTTTCAACTGGGATTTGCCAGGTGATTTTCTCATGATGACACTGGGGTTACAGGTTTTTGAGAGGAAGACCAAGAAAGAAAGTACCATTCTCATCACCCCTTATCAAGAGAGCATACAATCCACATGACATGACAGTTAAGTTCAACTTTGGTCACCTGGCTGAGGTAGAGTGTATCAGCTTTCTCAGCAGTAAAGGTATGTTTTTCTGCCTTACCATATTCTACTTTTTGGAGGGAGATTACTATGGACAGCATATGATTAAGGAGGGGAGAGTTCTTTTCTACCTTATCTTGGGTAAAATACCTGTAAAAAATTGGAATTATTCTGCAAAGAAGATTTGTCTCTTCTCCCTATTTATTTATATCAGTATGGACTCATGGATATTTACTTTGTATTTCAAGTTATAATCCAAAAGCACTGTATCTGTTCTGTTGCTCAGCTTGCTCCAGCTTTAGCCATTGGGAGCACTTTCAGCAGGCTCCTGTGTCTCTTTGCCATACTCCCATCATTGTGTGTGTGTTTGTGTGTGTGCTTACTGACATTACAAGATTCTCCAGGCTCATGTTGTACAATCCCAGGCTCAGCCTTGGAATCAGTCATTTAGCCAAAGAGTCCTGGTTCCTTTTATTGTTGGATGACATTAGAAACCAAGGTTTGGGCTCCAGGTGTGCTCATTACTACTTGGTTGTCATTGCTTCTTGGCTCTCTCAGCCGACAGAGGAAGAAATCATGTGTGTGCAAGTTGACTCATGTGTGGTAGGTAAATAGTGATCCCCCAATGATGTCTACTTCACAATCCCCATAACCTGTGAATGTGTTACCTTACACGAAAAAGGAACGTTTCAAATATGATTAAGTTAAAGATCATGACATGAGGAGATTATCCCAGATTGTGGGAGTGGGCCTCATATAATCACAAGAGTCATGTTCTACAAATGAGCCAGAAATGCACCCTGTCTATTGGCCTAAAATGATCCCCATGTTGTTTACTTCTTCACAGCAAGCTAGGACTATTGCCTCAAAGCCCACTGGTCCCAAACTCACATTCTCATATATTCAGTCTCTTTAAATATAATCTGAAAACGTATTTTTAAGTCCTTTAGAACGTACCTATTTTCCATTTCTCACAAAACTGCTCCCCATATCCACTAACCATAGAAAAGACAAACTCAATAGCTATAAAAGACCCCCAAACCACTGCTGCCCTTCAAAGCTCTGTGACCCAGAGAACTCCCCACCTTGCTGCTGATGACATCACCCACTCATGTAAGCCCCTTCTCTGGTTTCCTCCTCTTTCTCAGAAATTCCCTTGCCCTCATACCCTTCTGGGTGGTGGCCCCATGCTGCTGTCCCTGGAAGGTGTCTTGCAGAGACTTTGCCTGTCATACAACCCTGTCCAAGCACGGTCCCAGTATAGCTTCTGTGCCACTGTCTTTCACGGTCCCTTCTCTTCCTTCTTCGATCCCCAAATACATGAACCACAGAGACTTTTAAGAGGGAGGCAGCCCAGCACTTTGGGAGGCCGAGACGGGTGGATCACGAGGTCAGGAGATCGAGACCATCCTGGCTAACACTGTGAAACCCCGTCTCTACTAAAATACAAAAAACTAGCCGGGCGACGTGGCAGGCGCCTGTAGTCCCAGCTACTTGGGAGGCTGAGGCAGGAGAATGGCGTAAACCCAGGAGGCGGGGCTTGCAGTGAGCTGAGATCCGGCCATTGCACTCCAGCCTGGGCAGCAGAGCGAGACTCCGTCTCAAAAAAAAAAAAAAAAAGAGGG
>NC_045445.1:19169543-19187327 GCF_002776525.5 Piliocolobus tephrosceles
AAAAAAAAAAAAAAAAAGAGGGAGGCAGAGGGATCAGAGTGCATAGTAGGAGACATTACTATGGAAAGAAGTTGGAGTGATGCCAGGAAGGAATAATGAAACAAGGAAGCCAGGCCGGTCCTAGAAGCTGAAAAAAGCAAGGAATTGAACTCTGCTCTGAAGTCTCCAGAAGGAACATAGCCCTAACCAGCAAGCTGATGTTAGACCTCTGACCTCCAGACTCTAAAAGAAATTTTTGTTTGTTTAAAGCCACTACATTTGTGGAAATTTGTTACAGCAGCAATAGGACACTAATACATCTTGTGTACACACATACCTATAAACGTTTCTACATCTACCCTTCTTTATCTATATTAACGTAAGCATGAGTTCATACCAATCTCTCCAACTCTAATCTCTTATCACATGAGTCATTGTAGCTGTCTCATTTACTCAACTAACTTTCCTCACCAACAGTGAGAAATGTGGCTTCTACCATCACACATCCATTAACTAACTTATTTGTCTAACCCAGGACCCATTCAAGCAATCTTAGAAATGTTCATCTATAGACTCCCAGAAGAACTTACGAGCCTCATCACAATGTTTTGACTTTGGCCTAATCCTGGGCTTTTATTTTTATTTTTAAGTTACCCTTCAACTTTTAAATTTTGAAATATTTTGCATGCATAGAGAATTTGATTCTTTCTTCCTGGAAAGTTCAGCACTATAGATGCTGCCCTTACTCCCATCCCACTCCTTCCCTCTAGACGCCTATCCCATTCCCCTGACAGACTCACCAAGAGCTGCTTTGCAGGGTTTTACACCTGCTTGACCCCAACCTCACTCCCATAACTGCACTTCCCCACCCAAGCCCCTGGCCAGCCCCAGAGCGCCTGGTGTCTGTAGCTCCCATAACCGTCCCAACTCAACCACTGGGCTCTTCCAGAAGCTTCTATCCAGACATACACACACACACACCTGTATGCATAACTGCATGCAGTGACACTGGAACAAAATGGCGAAGTATTGAGAGGCTTGCAAAGGAAGGGAAGAGTATTGGAGACAGAAGAAAGGTGAGAAGCAACATCAATGGAGCTGGGCATTGCGAGTTACATCTGAACTGTGACAAAAAAGATTCATTACTAGACTCCCAACACAAGCTTGAGAAGGCCATCTGTGGCTGCCAGTGGCTATGTCAGTGCTGAAATGGAGTCACCACCCAGAACAGCATTTCCAAGAATCCCTGGGAATAGGGGCACCCAGTATGGGGACAGTGTGCTGAGCATGGGCCTGGATGGGCATAGGTGGGTGGGAGCAAGCTAACCAGCAACTCATCCCGTTCCATGGACAAAGTAATGATAGGGACATGAATAAAGTTCCAGCTACTGTGGGAGACCTGGAAAGAAGGAGGTTCTTTGCATTCCACATGCTGAGGAACCCCTCAGCAAGAGGTGAGACAATGCAGCTTGGATTCCCCTAGGCTGAATTGCAAGTTTCTGATAAAGCAGCCAGCCCAAGATCTCCATGAAATCCCAGGGAGAGACCTGTGCCTAACACCCAGCATGGCACATCTGCAGGCAGGACACACTACAAAAATCCTGCTTTCTTTTCCCCAGGGGAAATATTTTGATGTCTACAATGCTCGTTCGATGGCTAAACACGTATCTCACAACTCTCTGGGACAGAGGTCCTGCAATCAGTTTCCAATTAAAATTGATAATTGACAAAACATTTAAAACATGCTATCTATAGAGAGGAAATGTAGCTCCAGTTCAATGAAAATTTTCACAAACGGTGAGTATTGACCTATTTAAGGAACAGACAGTGTCAAAAAGATTCTGACACTGACTTATGTATTTAGACACTGGCCCTGCAGAGCTAGGTCTCACATTTCCATCTATAGGGCTGCTTATGGCAATCGCCATGACTCTCTGCCTTGGGGGCTTTTTGTCTCACCCTTAGAGCATGCTGGATATGACCCAAGGCCAAATGAAGGTGATAGAGATTTATATCTCCCATGGGGGAAGTACTTTAATAAGTATGGTTGCGACTTTGGTGGCTAAATACCCCCAAGCCATCTCATCCTGCACTTGGGATGAATGTGAGATGTGTGTTCTACAAAGTCTCCCATAAGGCCCCCCCCGGGAATTAGCTCCAATTGCCCACAGTGGAAACCTGTTAGCTTATTCCTCCCATTTAAACTGGCTGCATTCTTTGTATGTCTCACCTCCCCACACCCTTACCTGTGCTGTCTGGGACTCTCTCCAAAGTTGGTGCTTTCTACTCACAAGTGTGCCTCAGGGTCTATTTCCAGGGAACACACACTTGAACACTTTGTTTGCTAATTTATTCTCGCACTTGAATGTCTGGCTAGAAGTAGAATTGTAGGTTCAAAGTTATTTTGCATCAACACTTGAAAGACCATTCTTTATTTCCTGAGCATTTTTGATTACCTCTTTAGCTCCCTTTCTTTTTTTCTCAATTTAAGAAGGATATCTCTTACGAGAATTCTCTCCCCACTCTGCAAGCCACTCTCATTTTAAATTTATTTGATTTCAATTTTTACCCACGCTCTCCCCCAAACTTCAAGGGAGACAAATCAAGACTTCCAAGCGGGCTCCTTAAAGGCCCTTCCCCCTAGAAATTTAGGGTTGCAGGGCCTCTCCACGTGTCCACTCAGCTGCCCTTCCACCTTCTCGAAACAGGGCCCCTCGTGGCTCCAACAACCCCAGAGTCTACAACGTTAGTAAACACCTTCTCAGGGGGGAGTAGGTAAAGTTCATCTGCTGTGGCCTCGGGTAACACAGAGACTGGTCAGAAGTCAAGAAACTAGGTGATCAAAGACCATGTACAGCCAAAAGCAGTGAGAACACAACTTCCATTTGTAATGGTTGCATCAGGGGAAGAATTTATTGATCCACACCATTTTCTTGGATTTTCCATCCTCCCCAGGGTGCAAAGGTGGGTTGATTGTATGGCGTGTTGGCAAAGGCCAGGTCCACCCTGGTGTGGTTTGTGTCAGTGTCCACAGCCACTCTGTCAGATCCACATCGTTTCTATGATTCCCAAGCTGTCTACTGAGTAAAACGCTCAGCACAGATTTAGAGGCCAGGCTGGGTCTCAAGTATTCGTCCGCCTTCCTCCTGATGCTCCCTGCAGATGTGCTGGGACCAGCTTCAGAGTGTGCCTGTGCCATGACTGCTTGACTCCACAGATGGCTTCAGGAAGACAGCACAGAAGAGAGACCTGTGAAAGTTGATGGAATCTAGAATTACCTGAAGGAGAAGCATCAAGTAGCCCCCAAAGCCTCTCTGCACTTCTCCTCTCTAACACACACGATCATAAAAGTCAGCTTTGTGGCAACTTCTGATTTTTAAATGCCAGGTATATAATTTCTTTGAGTTCCACATATGCATGAGTATATTTCTAGAATCTCGTTGTTGGTCCGTGGACATGTCTATCAATTCCTGCTTCATTCACTAATACTACAGAGTAAGTTTTGAGTCCAGAATGACAAGCTACCCCTGTTGCATAATCCTTCACATTTTTTTGCAATATAATTTCATCTGATCTTCCAGTTACACACACACTCAAAATTCTGCTACAAACTATGGTTAGGATTGTACTGGATATATTGATTTTATTAGAGGCGAATTGATGCCATTGCAAAAATTGATCTTCCTCTTAAGAAAAATGTAGTATTTTAAAATAGTATGTGTATATTCAAACTGAAGGCTCATAAAAAATGGCATGTGTGTTTTCCTTATATTTCATTATTTTTCCAGGTATTTCATAATATTTGCAACCAATGTAAGTAGGATAGCTTAAATCTATGATATTCCCTATTTATTGGAAAACTGCAATTTTTTAATATATTTATGTATTCATTTATTTTTATTGTAGAGATAGGGTCTCCTTATGTAGCCCAGGCTGGTCTTGAACTCCCGGGCTCAAGCACTCCACTCCCCTCAGCCTTCCAAAGTGCCTATAAAGGCAAGAGCCACTGTGTCTGACCTAGTGTGCAAAGTTTTTATGCATTTAACTTCTATCAATCAGCCTCTCCTTGCCTATTTCCTAGGTGATTGCCTTGGATTTTTAGGATGTCAAAGTTCCTTAAGAGAAAGATAGTTTTCCACTTTCTTTGTTAATAAAATACGCCAATAAGTTATCTTCCCTCTCCAAATTGTTCAAGACAATGAATATGGCCTCAGGGTCTTTACATGGTTCTATGTGGCCAGGAGAAAACCTGGAGGACGGAGCCTGCCTTACCTGCCACTCAAGAAAGGGTGTGTGTGACCTGGGTCGCTTTAAAAACAAAAATTAAAAACATGCTATCTATAGAAAGGAAATGTAGCTCCAGTTCAATGAAAATTTTCACAAACGGTGAGTATTGACCTATTTAAGGAACAGACAGTGCCAAAAAGATTCTGACATTGACTTACATATTTAGACTCTGGCCCTGCAGAGCTACATCTCATCTTTGCATCTACAGGGCTGCTTATGGCAATCGCCATGACTGTCTGCCTTAGGGGCTTTTTGTCTTACAGTTGGAGCATGCTGGATATGACCCAAGGCCAACTGAAGGTCTTGAACTCCTGGGCTCATGCAATCCACTCCCCTCAGCCTTCCAAAGTGCTGGGATTACAGGTGAGAGCCACTGTGCCTGACCTAGTATGCAAAGTTTTTATGCATTCAAGTTCTGTCAATCAGCCTCTCCTGGTCTATTTCCTAGGTGATTGACTTGGATTTCTAGGATGTCAGTTCCTTAAAAGAAAGAGTTTTCCACTTTCTTTGTTAATAAACTACACCAATAAGTTATCTTCCCTCTCCAAATTGTTTAGAACACTGAACATGGCCTCAGGGTCTTTACGTGGTTCTATGGGGGCTGGGAGAAAACCTGGAGGAGTGAGCCTTCCTTCCCTGCCACTCAAGGAAGGGAGTGTGTGACATGGGTCACTTTACAGTAACATCAATTTCCTTAGTTCTTACATAAGACTGACTGGGCAGCCAGTAAGGAGGCAAGCCATATCTCATAATAGTCATTTTAGTTCCTCATGGGAACCACACTACAAAAAACACAAAGCGCTGTCCTCACCGTTATCCCTCTGACAGCCTGGAAAATCCATGTCCTGCATCTAGACAATACCCACGTGGGTCATATTTTAATGGTAACAATGTAGTTATTCTAGATCAGAGACTTGGAAGGCAATATGTCTCAAGGAACTGGTCCAGTTTTAGAATAAGATTTTCCAAAGCATTAAAAGCCCACCTGCATCCCAGATCCACAGAATAAAGGTGTGAAGCTCCACTGCACTGAGATTTGAGAGGGTTTAGATAAGTGTGGGAGACACAGCAATGTTTAATTGAAGTGTTCAATTTCTGCAACTAAACATTCCATTTACATAAATTGCGTATTATAGAAGGAGTACTTGCAGAGTCATGACCAAGGATGGATGCAAGATTGAGAAGCAAGTAGGAAATTTGACCTGGAACTAATTCCTGGATTGGAACATGGCGGACAAAGTTGCTGATCACTACCCAGGGGACAAGGCAAGATGCAGTGGGTGCTGTTTATTTACACAAAGGAGAAATTTTAATGGATTTTATATGAGCCAGGGACAAGCTCTGAGGCCAGGATAGTTGAGGCAAGTTCTGTCTAGGAAGGAGACATGCCGATGGCACCCAGCCACAGGATATACTCACCTCCTCTCCCAGCAACTTCCACTCACCTTATTCAGGCTTGAACCAGAGGAAAGCCAGGGATGGTGGCCAGTGTTTGAATCTGCACTAGGTTCTGAGGGCAATTGTGAGTCACCACAGTAACTATGACTTCACTTGGTACTGAACCAATCAGGCCCTGGGACTCAAGGAAAGAGAGAGAGTGCCAAGCTGTTGCTGTTTACCCTCTGGTCCAGATCTTTTCTTCAAAAGAAAAACCTGAGTGGTCTCACAGGTAAAATATCCTGATATACCAAGATCATAGAGCATCCTTTTGTGCCATTAACTAACCAACCTACCTGATAAACCCCAACCCTGTTTGGTAATGGGGGGAGTTTATTAGAGAGTCATTTGTTCAAATTGATACAGAGACACTATAGAGCAGTGGGTAAAAGTAGAGGCTTCAGATACAGGCTTTCTCAGTTCCAATCTCACCTCTCTGTCACTTGGGCAAGGTTTTTAATCTCTCTTGAGAGGTTAAAATAGAGAACACTCTTTTGAATCTGTGCTAGATTCAAATGAAATGCAGAACAGGGTTATTGGGGGATGAGTCAGGGCCAGGCATCAGAGGTGAGTACAATCTTTAAGCCACTGTGATTACGTTCCCAGGATGGAAAATCAGCAGGATGGACCTTAGAAACAGAAACTAGGTAGCACTTGAGAATGTCCAGTGTATTTCCTACACAGGGGTTTGGAGTAAGATTCATACCCGCTTCACCAGTGATTTTCAAAGGAGGGAAATCCTATTTGAAGCTAAAGTCACGTAAAGAGATTTGGAATGAGGAAACAAATTATAGCAGCCTGCAAGTTGTAGAATGAAGAAATGCAAATGTAAAGTACTGAATTCTGTTATGGATAGATTTACTAAAGAGAATTACTCTGTACAACATGAATAATGTAGTTCAGAAGGAAGCCCATATTCCAGGTACAGGGAAACCTCAGAAGTGAGAAGAAGACAGCTCTGAAAAAAAGCAACATAAAATCCAGTTAACATTAGTGTGGATATAAGAATTACAATGACATTTGAGCTATAAGGTAGTGTTTTGTGTACAATCTAACAAGCCTGTGTGTGACAGGTAATGATCAGAGTGATGCAACAGTGTGCCCTTAATGTCCCGGGTCCCATCAGGCTGATGCACAAACCCATGTATAAGACAGATTGAAGAAACAATATGGTTGGTGCTTCCTGTGACTACTGCTGGTAGCAGTGTGTGTGTGTGTGTGTGTGTGTGTGTGTGTGTGTGTGTGGTTTTGTGCCAGTGAGGAAGAGGTTGTCGGGTCCACTTGATTACCTAGAATGCATCATCTTTTTCAGGCTTCCTCGGTTGTGCTATTTTACTGAGGTTGTGTGGAGTCAACAAGTCATGGATAAAGAACTCCCCAAAGGGACCCCCAGAGAGACTGCACTGAACATCAAGAAATCAGACAAATCCTTCAAACGCAAGAAGCCCACCAAAAATGTGCTGGTCTTTTTAATCAACAGACAACTGGGCAGGCACAGAAGTGACATCGACCTGTCAAGGTGGCTGTGGATGCTGTCATAAAGCAACTCCAGGGTGGACATGGCCTTGGACAAAAAGTCATGTGGCTTATGTGCTGAGGCCTGCCCAGAATTTTGAGAAATTAAATATAATTATAACAATAAACTCTCCTCCCATGTTTGAGCCATTAAAACAGAGTCTGTCATTTCACTCCTTTAGGTTGGGTGTGTGTTTGCTGACAGGGTGTTCTTGGGTTACACTGGAAGGGGCTTCTCTTAATCCTAACACGCTGTGCAGAGGTGCTCAGACACAGGAGAGAGGGTGAGATCATGCTGTACACCAGATCTCCCCCACCATCAATCTGAAAAATGCTGCAAAGTAGAAGTGATGTAGTACTTGGCATTCAAGGACCAAAGACTCTAATCCCTAGCCATTTTGGAGAGACAGCCCTGGTGTTCCCGTCTAAAACCCAATGCTTGCCCTAATGAAAAGACATTGTTTAAGAGCAGACCAAGAGTTGGGCTGGGGCTCTGGGATATGTTTTAATACTGCCAATATCATATCCACAGAGTTTTCCAGAGGCAACCGCTCTGCTCTTTGTCCCCAGGAAAGTATAGAATGCTCTGGTCGCTTATTTTGTGGCATGTCAAACAAACCTTCTCAGGCTACAGCCAAATAGAATTCATTTGACTGAAGTGAGGCCACCTGATAGGACAACAACACACATGAGATGGTTCCCGTTGAAGAAGCTCTGTCCCCAAGCAATGTGCTGAGCAAGTCATATACTCATTCTGAGAAACCTGAAATGGGAACTATGTGGGCAATTGGTCACTGACAAGTGAGAGTTAAAGCTGAAGAGGGGACAGGGAGAGCAAAGAGGTCAGAGCCATGGTGAACATTGGCAAGCCTAAGTGAGGAGTAAGATGAAATTTACATAAGGTGAACCATTAAAGCCATCACAAATTCCAGGCATTTCTCTAGTCCTTTCACGTGAGATGCAAAATAAGCCTGCAAGCAGTCCTCTGTCCCCTCTTTCTCTCCTCCCTAATTCCCTGTGTTCTCACAATCTGTCCAGCATTCCCCACAGCCCCTTCCTGTGTCCCCTCCCCCACCACATCTAAGGGGCTGTTACTCTCTCTCCCCTTAGCCAGGTCTCTTCCAGATTTTTTATATGGTAGAAAATTAAACTGCTCTATATCCTTTTCACCATCCTCTTTGTCTCTGTCACCTTCTCTGTCCCTGCACTGATGCAGCATTGCCAAAAAGGAGCCACCAGCCTCTCCTCAGAGGATGCAGCTGGCTGTAGGATGGAGAGGAGAGGTTAGAGGCTGCCAGGTAGAGGGGCCTCCTGGGTGCACTGTTGGGAGGAACGCTGCCTGGACACTGCTATGTCGGTGACTATTTACCTGCAGTTCAACATCATACAGTGGCTGTGAGGTGGAGAATAGGTGGGGAATGGAGGCTGAAAGAACAGCAGGTAGGGCAAGAAGGTGCGAAACCCACAGGAGCAGAGGCCGACCGCAGCCAACCTCCTACACTCCATGGCCACATAACAGAAGAGACAGAATTTGGGATACAGAGTTACAAGTGTATAAATTTCACCATCATACTGAGTGAGAAAACAAGTAACACAGAAATATGTACCAAAGAGAAACTCAACTGTGCCAAGCAGTACTTGGATATATACATAGACAGTAAAGTTACCCAAACTAGAGCAGTAGCACATTCAAGTGGAACTCTGTCCAGTTTCTGACTTGGTTAATGCCCCCAAAACAACTGGTACCAACTATTTCCCATCTTGCAAAGAGTTGCCTAACAATGGAGGCCTGGTAAAGAAGGCAATCACAAACAATCCTTCTCAACTCCCACTCTTGTTACCCAAAGACTTGAAAATGGGCAGAGGACAAGGAGTAAGTGTCGGTTTCCAAGATAATGGAACTGTGAATATGTTCCATGGGAGAGGCATCTGGCCTCAAATATTTTAACCTCCAGACCATCCAATTCCTATTTTGGGGAGAAGGAATAGAGAAAATCTGTGAATCATTTTTTGGGTATAAGAGTGGGAGGGGTCACTCTCTATCCCATCCTGGCTTTGCAGCATGGCACCATAGGTTTCTTGTGAGTATAGAACTTGAGTTATATCTTATAGAGCAACCCTCCAACACTGCAGGCTTCTGTTTCCTCTGTAATGCTACAACTGAGTTTTCACCAGGCCGCTCTAGCACTGTATGAGGCCAGGTGTTTCTGGGTGATGGTAAGACTGATAGATTTCACAGACCTGAGCTCATGAACCATCTTCAGTTGCCATAAAAACAGTTACTGGACAAAAGTGATGTTTTAAAGAAACAACGGTATCAGGGAGCTTGTTGGTAAGTCCAAGAATTGTCGCTCTCATAGCATGACTAATATGCATGAAGGCAAATCTATGTCGTGAATGTATGTGTACTCTTTTGTGGGAAATTTAAAAAGCCATTCATGATGAATGCATGCTAGACACATAATGGGTGTTTGATAAATATTAAGGAGGTATTAAAATAGTGCCTCTCATTTGCAGATTTCTAGAAATGAATGAAAGTAAGCCAGTGCCCTCTCTTTCTAGTCTCCTGAACCAGAAGTGACTTCTATTAACGTCTTGCAAAGCCAGTGACTCTGCAAAGATGAATGTTGGATATAATGATCTCAGCATCCTTGCACAAAAGACAAAATGGGAGTCACCGTATGTTCTGATCACCTCCTATTCACCCCATTGTTGAAGGAAGGATTCCGTACTCTAAATAACTTCAGATGGCTGAACACATGTTACCTATCACTGGAGAGATCAGATTGGCAGCAGTTTGTTGGTCTCATATACTCACCACCCTGGGAGGAGGACATGGCACAACACACAAGACCACAACTGGGTTGTACTTAGGAGCAAAGTGAACCAGCAAGTCCTATGGGAGGTACACTTTTTAGTCACATGGTGATGGCATGCCTACCTTCTTGTTCCTACGGAAAGATGTAATTGTTTTCTTGTTGTTGTTTTGTTTTGTTTTTAATTGCTTCAGTCTGGCAGAGAACTGAATCTCATTTGGTTGAGGACCAGAGGAAGTGCAGCTGATCTGGCTGACATGGGAACAAGCTGAATGAGGAGACTTTCCCAATGTGTAAGGAGCATATCTGATGACAGCACGGGAAATCCTGGCTAGGCCTTTGAGGCCCTGTGGAGCTCAATGATGTCAAGGCAACACATGGAATTTCAGGCCTTGCAATACACGGCAGCAGACGAAATCGCCAAGGAGAGTGAATGAACTGAGAAGAGGAATGAGCCAGCAAAGTATGGTGAAGAAGACTGAGACTGTGAGGGTGCACTCAGCAATTGACAGCAGTAAGACAGGGCCAGTAAGACAGTGGCTCATGCCTATAATCCCAGTGCTTTGGGATTATATATAATCCCAGTGCAGTCAGAAAGAAGGAGAGTTGGGCATAGACTCTCAGACATGGTGGAAAATAGCCTGATATCTTAATTCATTTTTCATTGACAAATAAAGATTTTCTATATCATATACAACATTAGGTTTTGAAATGTGTATACCTTGTGAAATGGCTAAATCAAGCTAATTAACATACTCATTACCTCACATACTTACCATTTGTGTGTGTGTGATGAGAACACTTAAAGTCTATCCTCCTAGCAATTTTCAAGAATACAATGTAGTTACCAGCTGTAGTTACCACGTTAAATAATAGAGATCTTGAACTTATTCCTCCTGCCTAACTGAAATTTTGTATCCTTTGACAAACATCTCCCCAACCCTCTTCCTACTCCAAGCCCTGGTAACCACCATACTCTTCTCTGCTTCTATGAGTTAAACTTTTTTAGACTCTACATAGAAGTGAGATCGCATGGTATTTGCCTTTCTGTGTCTGGCTCATTTCACTTAGCAGAATGTCCTCCCTGTCCATTCAGGACATGGCTTGATTTTTTATTGATATATAACTTTATACATGTTTATGGGATACATGTGATCTTTTATTACATGCACGGACTATGTAATGATCAAGTCAGGGTATCTGGGGTGTCTGTCACCTAGAGTGTTTATCATTTGTATCTGTTGGGAACATATCAAGTCCTCTGTCCTGACTGTTTTGAAACACACAGTACATTGTTGTTAACAATAGGTCACCCTATTTTGCCATAGAACATTAGAATGTATTCCTTTTATCTACCTCTATGTTGTACCCTGTTAACCAACCTCTTTTTATCCCCTCTTCCCAGCCAAACACTGTTCCCAGGCTCCAGTATCTATCATTCTATTCTTAACCTCTATGAGATCAACTTTTATAGCTCCCACATATAAGTGAGTATATGCAATATTTGTTTCTCCGTGCTAGCTTATTTTACATAACATAATGACCTCCATGTTCATCCATGTTTTTGCAAATGAAACGGCTTCATTTGCTTTTATGACTGAATTATATGCCAATGTGCCATATTTTCTTTATCCATTCATCCATTGATGGACACTTAGTTTGATTCCATATCTTTGCTATTGTTAATAGTGCTGTAATAAGTAAGTGAGTGTGGGTATCGCTTTGATATACTAATTTCTTTTCTTTTGGATACAGTGGGATTGCAGGGTTGTATGGTAGTTCCATTTATAGTTTTTTGAGAAATCTTCATACTGTTTTCCATAGTCATTGCATTCGTTTACATTTCCACCAAAAATGTGGGAGAGGTTCTATTTGTCCACTTCCTTGCCAGCATCTGTGGTTTTTTGTCTTTTTAGTAATAGCCATTCGACCCGGAGTAAGATGGTTTCTCATTGTGGTTTTTATTTGCATTTCCCTGATGATCAGTGATGTTGAGCATTTTTTCATGTGCCTGTTGGCCACTTGTATGTATTCTTTTCAGAATTGTCCACTCATGTCCTTTGACCACTTTTTAATGGGGTTACTTTTTTTATTCTTGATTAGTTTGATTTCCTTACATATTCTGAATATTAGTTCCTTATCAAATAAATAGTTTGTGCATATTTTCCCCCCCAAAACAGGCTGTCTCTTCACTCTATCGTTTCCTTTGCTGTACAGAAGTTTTTAGTGTAACATAGTCTCATTTGTCTCTTTTTTGTTTTAGTTGTCTGTGCTTTTGAATCCTTAGCCATAAAATCTTTGTCTAGACCAATGTCCTGAAGTATTTTATCTGTGTTTTCTTCTAGTAGTTTTATAGTTTTGGGTTTTAGCTTTAAGTCTTTCATCCATCTCAAGTTGGTTTTTTATACAGTGAGAGATAAGGGTCTAGTTTTTTTCTTCTATACATGTATAGACAGTTTTCCCAGCACCATTTATTGAAGAGGGTGTCCTTTCCTCAGTGTGTGTTCTTGGGTCCTTTGCTGAAAATAAGTTGGCTTTCTGGGCTCTCTATTCTGTTCCATTGGTCTATGTGTCTATTTTCATATTAATACCACGCAGTCTTGGCTGCTTTGCCTTGTAATATATTTTGAGGTCAGGTAGTGTAATTCCTCCAGCTTTGTTCTTTCTGCTCAGGATTGTTTTGGCTATTCTGGCTTTTTAATGTTCCATATGAATTTTAGGATTGTTTTTTCTGTATCTGTGAAAAAATGGCATTGTTATTTTGTATCTGTATTTTGCTTTGGACCGTGTGGTCATTTTGGGATGAACAGTACCCCCAAACGTGTAACATCTGACGCCAAATACCACCAGTTGCAACTCATTATTGATTTCTAACATGTGTTATGATAAAAAACTAATAATTTCACCCACAAAAACTCATTCTAATGCAAATTACTAAAAATATTTGTTGTTAATCAGATATAAATATAGCTGAAACCCTTACAGTGGTCCCTCTGAAGGAAGGGGCATCTGAATGGAATGGGCATTGATAAGTCCTGTAAAGTCAAATGCCCTTGAGGACAATTGGCTAAACCTGCAGTGTGGCTTAAACCAGTCATCTGCAAATTAGAGCATGTGGGCCAAACCCAGTCTGCTGCCTGCTTTTTGTAAAAGGAAGTGTGCGCAGTCTTTTTAAATGAAGTAAACATGAATATGCCATTATTGTGGAATAAAAATAATTCATGTATCTTTAAGAGCTAGGAAAGAATGGTTATAATACATAAATAGGAAATCATCTCTGAATACATTTTGTTGTCTATTCCTTTACAAAAGAAAGAAATAAAATTGGTGGGGTATTCTGTCCCCTAATTTGTAATGATTGTATATAGAAAAATTTACTCTTAGTTTTAATTGAATGAAAAGTCTAGAAGTCATGCACAGACACAAAGCTATAAAGACAAAAAAATTCACTCCACACAAACCGAGTGGATTAATCATGGATTAAATAGATTACAATAGTGTATTTATTTCCTTTAAGGCAGTTGCTGAATACTTGTCTTAAAACATAAATGATATGACAAGATGTGGCAGAATCAATCTTTTAAATCGCATACAGTATAAACCAGCTTCTTCTATTATGTTATTCCTCTTCTTCCATGATGTTTCTTCCTTCTCTAAACTGTTACAGTTGTATCCTCTGTAACCCTTGACTGAAGCTGGTGGTTTGCTATGTTTCCTTAATCCTGTCCGTCATATTTGTTTCTTCTAACTCCTTCATAACCTCATAATGTTAATTCAGTGTTATACTTCTGTAAGTAATATATTTTAAAATGACATGCTGCATACTTGGGAATCTGAGGCAGAAGGATTGCTTGAGCCCAGGAATTTTGAATCCAGGAATTTGAGGAATTTGAGAGGAGCCTAGAGAGCCTAGCAAGACCCCATTTCAAAACAATGCCATCTATACAAACAGCGGAATAGTCATCCAAAATATTGTGTATAGATGGCATTATGTATAGATGGCATAATGTGTATATATGTATCTATACATTTCTTTCTCTTGCCTTGATTTCTCTTGCCTGATATGTATACATATATATACATATTAATATATACTTGTATTAATAGAATATATATAATTCTGTTATTAATTTTCCACACGAGGATTATGCAGGCCAGACAGGGCTTGGCCATTGCCCACCTATATGTTTAAAATAAACAAATTTGTGAGGGTTTCAGTCCTATCATGTATTTAGTCTCAATTGGACTGGAAATCTCCAAACAATGTGCTCTTTTTTATATTCGTCAAGTACTTATCAGGTTTTTGCAAAGTAGTATTCAAGATATTGTTGAATAAGGGGAGGGGAGTAGATATACAAAATTAGAAAGTACAATTCTTATATAAGCATCTTATATTCCCTATTGTTGAAAGACAAACTACAAATAAATTTAAATTTTAAATGATCAGGTCTCACAAGAACTCACTCACAATCATGAGGACAGTACCAAGGGGAGAGTACTAAACCACTCATGAGAAACCCACCCCATGATCCCATCACCTCCCACCAGCCCCATCTCTAACATTAATGATACAATTTTACTTGAGATTTGGGCGGGGAAACACATCCAAACTATATCATCTAATTTGATCATTAAACATTGTATGCATGTATCAAAATATCATATATATCCCATAAATACATATAATTATTATATGTTAATAAAAAAGAAATAAAATGAAGTCCGTGTTCTTAAATAATATGTTATTATGTCACCATTAATCTTTAAGTTACCTGAAATGGATGAAAATGTTATTAGAAAATTTACAACTACTGGATATTTGCAATTTATTTAATAAATGCTACTGAATAGTAATTCCTCAGATTGAAACATTTAGATGATTATTATGTTGTACGACTAATTTTGCATTGCCTTTGGTAGATTCTTTTCTGGACTTTGTGAATTTACATGTGGCAGTGTATGAAAATGCATGACAACATAAACTTTTTAAATCCAACTTTGAAGAGAAATGGAGATATTAACTAAAATTTGGGGGAGACAAGAAGAGATCCTATCACATGTCACACAGTTATGCTTCCTAAAAATCTCTCTAGTTTTCCAAATTTCACCTAATTGTTCTTTCAACATGTTTTCATGTTATTATGAAACAATTCCTCTGAATGGAATTACTAATTTCATATTAAACCTATAGTATATACAGTAATATTTTGTGTCATAATTATAAAAGATCGAATGATTGAACTTTTTGTTATGGAAAGAGGGTTTTATTGCTGAAAGCACACTGAAGTAGGATCCACAGCTTTATTGGACGAGCACAAGCAACTGTGGAGACTAAATGCTTTTTCACTTGGTTTCGCCTCTCTGAGTTACCATAAAAATGAAGCAGCATTTAAGGTCCATGTGATTTTCAATACATATCATGTCTTATTTGTTTGCAACATTGTATGTATATAGCTTAAATATATTTAAGGTCCATGTGATTTTCAATACATATCATTTCTTATTTGTTTGCAACATCGTGTGTATATAGCTTAAATATATTCTCCAGATTGGTTTTTTCTTTTCAGTTTTACATTTAAGTTACAGTGTTGCTCCTGAATACTGCTCAGCAGTGATACATTTTTCTATTACTATACCAATAGGCTGAAATACTAGATTTTATTCTCTTCCAGCTCATTCCCAGTCTGTAGGCTGTTGTTTAATTCTGTTGATTGTTTTTAACAATTTTTTACAACTTATATCCAGGTTATTATTTTTAAGAGGAGAAGACAGATTTCCCTTGACATTTGACTGATGCTAAATATTCTTCTATACACCATGTTGTGTAGAAAGAAGAATGGTTATTCAATCACGTGTTCATTTACTGTCATTACTGAAGGCCACAGGTTTTAACACTGCTGTGGCAAAAAGAATTCCCATTTATTATCACCTTAAAATATGTACATATTGTTGTACAACTATACAATTGTTTCTGTAAAACAGAGTATTAGCTGTATGGAACTGTGGCACATGAATGAATTATCCACAGTATATGTTAAAAATATGCAAATCTCAATATTCTCTATTATAGCATTCAAAAATGTGTTTATTTAGAAGTTATGTTAAATATGAAAGAGTGCAGAATGTGATTCTGCTTTTAGGTACTAGTGGTTATTTAGATGTAAGAAAATCATTTAAGGTATAATTAATATAAAATCTTCGTAAAATATTCCTTAAAATTTTAAGACAACACATTTAAATCATAAATATATGTGGAAAGAGTAAGAGAGATTTTAGTAATCTCTTACCTTTGTAGAATTATTGTTTTAGCATTCTATCATATTATTCATCTTATAACAAATCTGTAATTTTAGATGTTGTTGTCATCACCTTACAGATTATAAAACCCAGGATTACATTTTTAAAAAAAGAATGCTCAAGGTCTCATATGTAACAAAGAAAAAGTAATTCCTAGATCCAAGTAGTTTTTGATTGTGCTTTTTGATTGATGCGACAGCTGCTATACATTATATGTTACAGACAGTGCTGCTACTCGAGAATTAAAATTTGGCAAAAGTAAAATATCCATGTGGAGACTAGACACCATCAGTGGGAACTTGGTTGTAAATACTATCCACTCCATTGTCACCCTGACAGATGTTAATAGCAACTTTTATTTTGTTATCTCCCACTGCCTCCATTAAATGAGTAACTCCAACTGGGATTGGTGGATACAGAACAGAATCATTTTCTGCTTATGCTCTTCTCCATCATCCCCAAGTATTGCTTCATCATCCCAGTTTCTTGTTTGTTTCACCAGCTCACTGAGCAGAAGTCATTCTAATATGATGTTGCTTCATGCCCGCTGTGCCTTAAGAAGCAGTGCTATTCCACACAATGAACAAAGTCCTTCTCACAGGAGGAAGAGATATTTGTGAGCTTCCACAAATATCTCCATTTTCTTTATCTCAATTTCTTTATTTTAAAAATGGAGATACATAAATCAGAAAAAATCAAAGTATTGCTGAGACAGATTAAAATAACACGTACAAAAAATTGAAAGTGATAAACTGAAGGAATTTTTGAATTTTTTTGAAGTAAGAATACTTTTATTAGATTTAACAGATGAATTATTTCAATACTCAGATCAAATGTGCAATAAGAAAGGGTTGCAAAAACACACATATTTTTTATTAAAATCTTCTATATAGGTAATTTATATAAAAATATAACGGTTGGAATTTTTAAAAAGTAGTCTTGCATTTCTGAACCTTGTAGCTGAAATTGCTGAAGATTCAAATATGGTATCAGGGGAGAACATATTTATTTCCCATCACTATTTTGAAAACCTTGTGTAATCTACTCAACTCACTATGGCATCAACACTTTTTATTTGTTCTTTCAACATGTATGTATTTATTCTTTATTATTTATTTTATTTATTATTTTATATACTTGTTATTTATTTTATACCCATTGCATAGTAACTTCCCATTTCCCTGTCTCCCCAGGCCCTGGCAACCACCATTCTACTCTTTGCTTCTATATCATACTTCAACAGTTTTTATGGTTGTCATTGTAATGAAAAGAACCATTTGATTTTGCAGGAATAGACACCTTTTCTTTCAGGAATTCTCTTTCCAGGAATATATCCTTCCTACTCAGTAAGCACCTTAAAGTTTATTAGCCCCGTTTTCCCCTGCACACACTGACAGACTATCCAGGTTTCTATTGCTCATCTACTGACTTTCTTTTTTTTTTTTTTTTTTTT
>NC_045445.1:19187427-19206958 GCF_002776525.5 Piliocolobus tephrosceles
TGCTGGGATTACAGGCTTGAGCCACCGCGCCCGGCCCTGACTTTCTTAATGGTGTCTTTTAGTATGAATTTTTAGAATAAATCAATGAGGTTTAATTTAGCTATTTTTACTTTTATATAGTGCTTTTGTATCCTCTCTAAGAAATTATTTTCTATGCCCAAATGGCAAAGATATTCTTTTATGGTGAGGATAATATAGTAACTGAAACTCACATGTTAGTGGGACTGTAAAATGGCACAACCATTTTGGAAAAACTTTATTACAGATATTTACAAATTTAACTGTTCATCTGCCATATGACCCAGAAATTCCTCTCTTTGGTATTTATCTAAGAGAAATGAAAACATATGTTCCAAAATATATTTGTACTGGAATGTCCATAGTAAGTAGCTTCATTAATAATAGGTTCAAATTGAAAACAACCCTATTGCCTGTAAAGGTTAAACAAGTTTTGACACAGCCTTACAGTGGAATAGCTCTCATCAATAAAAAATAAACTGTCTGATAGACTCAACAACATGGGTGAGTCTCAAATAAACATTTTGCTGAAAAGAAACAGGACACAATTTATTTATTATTCTATGTATATGAATTTCAAGAACAGGCAAAATTAGTGTATGGTGATAAAAATCGAAAGGTTGTTGGTGATCGAGTTCATGAAGATACTTTTGGAGGTAATGGAAATATTCTGTATTTTGACTTGGGTCTGGTTTGCCTGGCTGTATACATTTAGCAACTTAAATTATATACTGAAAATCTGTGCATTTCACTTTAGGTAAATTTTATCTCAAATTTTTTAAAAGATTAATAACTAAAACATTCAGTTTGGCCTGGAAAAAATAAAACAGAAAAATGTTAACTTTGAACTTCCCTTCTTCTGATTTTTTATTTGTTTTCTTTAAACTTGTAATTTATTTTCTCCTATCTAAATCTAATCAGTCTTTAACGCCCATTTCAGTTAGCATCTCCAGGAATTACCCTAGATACAGATGTGTGCGTTCTTATAGCAATGATCAGAAATGATTGTATCTTATAATTTGTGTATATGATATATCTGTAAACCTAAGTCTACATTGTTTAATGCAAATAATACACCTGTTCATTCAAGAAATATTCAAGGAATCAGGCTTTGGGATGGGTTTTGGGAAACCTAAGGAAAAAAATGTTGTCTTGGTCTTCAAGGCTATTTTTGTTTTGAATGAATTTGTTTACTGAATGAATCCATTATTAGAGTTTATTCATATTCATGGCTGGGCACAGTGGCTCATGCCTGTAATCTTAGCACTTTGGAAGGCCAAGGTGGGAGAATCGCTTGTGTCTGGGAGTTCAAGATCAGCCTGGGCACGTGGCAAAACCCCGTCTCTACTAAAAATACAAAAATTAGCTGGGCATGGTGATGCATGCCTCTGGTCTCAACTACACAGGAGGCTGAGGTGGGGGGATCACCTGAGCCCAAGCTGCAGTGGGCCATGATGGCACCACTGCACTCCAGCCTAGGCAACAGACTAAGACCCTGTCTCAAAAAATTTTCTTAACTTAATCTACAACACCCATTCAACAAATATGGTAGTAATATCTACCACATTCAATGAAGTATTCTCAGGCAGTACGGATTACAATGATGATAAATAAAACATGGCTCATAACTTCAAAGAGCTTAACATGAAAGCCAAACAACTAAATAAGTAAGTTTTCAAAATACAGTCAAATAGTTACAAAAAGCCAAACGAGTTTAAAGGAATCAAACTAGAAAAAGGCTCCTAGTGAGAGAGACTTTTAAATTGAGACTCAAAGAAAGAATAGGGGGCAGTTGTTAGGTTGAACCATATAAAATTGCTGAGATGCCACCATTTTTGCAAAATTAGTGATGACATGTGGCTCAATCTAACACCCGTGAGAAGAGTGTTAGTTCAGTTCCAGTAAAGCTGAAACTTAGGTTAAGAGTTGAAACTGGAGCAATGGGCCAGGCATGCTGGCTCACACCTGTAATCCTAGCACTTTGGGAAGCCAAGGCGTATGGATCAGTTGCACCCAGGAGTTCAACACCAGCCTGGGCAATATGGCGAAACCCCATCTCCACAAAAGGTACAAAAATTAGCCAGGCATGGTGGCACACACTGTAGTCCCAGCTCTTCAGGAGGCTGAGGCAGGAGGGAGGATTGTTTAAGCCCGTATATTAGTCTGTTCTTGCATTGCTGTGAAGAAATACCTGAGACCAGGTAATATATAAAGAAAAGAGGTTTAATTGGATCACAGCTCAGCAGGCTGTACAGGAAGCATAGTGACTTCTATTTCTGGGAAGGTCCCAGGAAGCTGAAAGTCACGGTGGAAGGCAAAGGGGGGAACCAGCTCAAGAGAGAGCTGGTGGAAAGAGGTGCTACACACTTGTAAACAACCAGATCTCATGACAATTCACTCACTATCGTGAGAACAGCACACAGGGGAGGGTGTTAAACCATGCATGAGAAACACCTCAATGATCTAAGCACGTCCCACCAGTTCCCACCTCCAACACTAAGGATTACAATTCAGTGTGAGATTTTATGGGGACACAGATCCAAACCATATCAGCCTGGGGATCAAGACAGCAGTGAGTTGTGTTCATGCCACTGCACTCCAGCCTGAGTGACAAAGTAAGACTTTGTCTAAAAAAGAGAGAGAGAAAGAAATTGGAGTAATGTTCAGGGTAAAATTATGGATATGTCAGCCACCATTTTAGGATGACAACGACAAGAAGCAAACATTAAGAATAAAAGAAAGAAAAACACTAAAATATCTATACCTAATGTAGGAAATGATGACTATAATCTCCACTGCATTTTGGCCCTAAAATATATTATGCTTGATATTAGGGGGGGCCACTGCAACTGTGTAGGAGAGAGGTTACTGAACAGAGTTTCAGGAATCCTATTACCAGTTCTAGCCGTATAGCTATTTGTCAGCTGGATGCCCTTATGTTAATGTACATGGTGGCAATGGGAAGCACTGCATACTTCACCAGAAAAATATTAAAGTTATGCCTGAAAATCTAGGGTTCACACCCAAGCTAATTCATTCACAAGAATTAAGAATTTGTTCTGATTAGTATGCTAGTATTAACAGTACTGTATATAATATAATATGTGCTATATTAAAATATTTCCAAGAAAATAACCTGATATTTGCACAAATCTACAGAAATAATTTTTAAAACATTTTGTTAGTGTTAAATGTTTTCTGAATGCTAAGAAATTCAGAAATATAGTTGCCATTTTACAATAATATTTAATTTACAATATATCTCTAGATTTTTTCACTGATCTTTTGTAAACTTAATAAATATTTGACTTGTATTTATTACACAAAGTACCTCAATTTATAAATTTCAAGGTCTGTTCCTCTTTATGAAACCCATCCTAACAGCCAATAATACTGTCATGAAATGTATTCATATAGTCCAGTGTACATTTTTAGCTCACTAAGTTGTCATTTCTTCCCATCAGCATTCAGCTGTCATTTATTAAAGGCTTACAAGCTGAGTGCATAGAGCCAGCGGGCCTCGGTGACTTCAAGATATTAGCTTTAACGTTTTTAGAGCCTTGACAAAGATGAGGGGTGTCAGGTTTCTTCAGATTAGTGAATTTCCCACTGAATACATCAATACAGAATAACACAGGAAGACAGGAAATATGAGCTTCTCAATAATGGATTCTGTTTATTTGTTGTCATGTGGTCCAGAATTAGCCGCTGTATCATAAAAATTATTTTGAGCTGAAGACACTTAGGTTCCGGAAATCTTTTATCTGCCTAAAAGCAAAGCCTCCCAAAAGAACCCGAAGAACTCAATTATTATGAATTCCCTCCCTGGGAGCAACTCTAATCCCCTCTCCTGGAACAACTGGTCTTGGATATAAGTCAGCAGCACATCTACACCGACATTGTCACAAGACTATCATATCTCTCATCTATTTTCCTAATGGCCCATTTATCTTTCCAAAAAGGGACTTTTTTTTCCAGTAAGTGTCCTTTATTCCCCCTTTTAAGAAATCATTTGTTTTCTTGTAAATGCCTGCAATCTTCCTGCAATCTTCACCTACTAAGATGATATATAAGTTCAAAATTTCTACAGCCCCTTTGAGTTACTCATCAGTGAGCACTCCCACGTGTATGTATGTTGCACACGTATATATTATCTCTGTCTTTTTTCTTGCTAATCTGATTTTTGTCCGTTTAATTCATGGGACCCTGGTGACTGAATGTGAGAGGGTAGAGAATAACTATTTTCCTTCCTACAGTTGATTGTCAGCTATTTGACTTAACTGCTTCTAATCCACTTTAGAATGGTGGATAGATTCAGAATGCACCACTACCATCAAGCTACTGTAATATCCCTGATGTTCAGACTTTCCTTAATGCACATTTCTTTCTTCCCCTCGTGCTTGCTCGTCACCTCTCCTCTTAATGATCGTGTTTTTCATAATCCATGGAAGGTTAGTTGTTCATGTAGTGAGGACATTTTTTAATGTAAGCACACAGACACACACACACATAAGTTACATTCAACAAATGTTCTCATTTGGCAAAAAAGATATAACTCAAGTTTCAAAATCTTTATAACACCTGAAGAGTAAGCTTAATGAAATTCATAGTTATAGATATTCAAGGAATATTTGTTGGAGGAACTAATTTTTAAAATGATAAATGTAGTAATTAATTTTTGAAAAATAAAAATGTTTTATTAATAAAAATAAACAATATTCTACTGGAATATTGAGAAGATAGTTTCCAGTCACTTTAAAGATAGTTATAAAATGGACATTTCTGTATGACAAAAGCCAGAGTCAATAAGAAACAACCTGGTTTTCATGTAAAAATATAAAACCTTAAATTTATGAATATCTGAATTTAATGTACAATAAGCGCATCAAATGATTTTGATAAAATACTTGATCAGTGTGCCAGTCAAAGTCATTTAAAATGACTCCATTTTAGGAGAATACAGGGTGAATTGGGTTTCTGGAGGCACCATGCATGTTTCATTCTAGGTGAATAATGCTCCCTAGGGTTACATAACAGGGGCATCTGCCTACCTTGCAGGAAACTGGACATCTCAAATATGCACCCACACAGGAAATACAGAGGCTCACTAACTTATCTGGCAAAATTGCTTTAAGGCAAAATGAAGTCAATCAAAATTAAAATAAAAGAAATTATTTAGAACTAGATGAATAATTATATTAAAAGGACAGTAGAATTGGGGTTAGAAGTGTGTGGAATAAGAATTGCCATTTACTTCATAAAAGTATACACTATTTGAATATTTTACACTGTTTTACTATTTTATAATCTCACTTCATTTCATTTTACTTCAGCTAATATTACTAATATACAAATCATTTCAAATGAGCACTATCAGTGTTTCCTTTCAATATTATCAAACACCAGCATTACAATTTAAATTTTTATATTGCTATAGAGTTGAAAAAATAATTATACACTATCATCTTAATAATACCCACAGTAGCCTAATGACCCGGGTGAATGTGTGTTATTTCTGTTTTAAATATCTTGCCTCAGGTCATCCAGCTATGACATGTGGACCTGGAATCCATTTTGGTACACAGATCATTAAAAAGTGATTAAAACAATTTGTTGAATTTATGGTTTTGCAAATCTTGGCTAAAATAGACATAAAGTCTTGGCTAAGAAGAACACTCAAAGGACTTACTTGAGGTATTACGTTAATGCTGTATGTGGGTGTGGGTGGACATCAGTATATAAAATTTAGCTTTAAATCAGCAGCCAAACAAATTCCCTTTTCTATGAAACTTTTGCTTGATTAGCTTTTACCACATTTTAAATTTCTTTTGAATTGCAATCACATTTCAAAAAATGAAATAATTTGAATAAATTCATGCTTTTTAAACAACTGTTCATCTTTGAAATAAATAAAAACTGGACTGACTTTAAATATTAAGTCTAAAGCCTGGACATTAGCACTACACAACCTATGCATGTAACAAAATTGCAATTGTACCCCATAAATTGATGCAAATAAAAAATCTTCAATTTATATCTTGCCTTTGAATAACAAGAAAACAAAACCTAGATTTAGTTTGAGAATTATTTTACAATTATCTGGGATTTTTTTAAATGTTGAGATATAGACAGCTGAAAGTGCAGATACAAATTCAAAACAATGGAATGGAAGATTAGAAAAGTAGGGTTTGCAAGGCAGAATAGTGGAATAGACCTTTTGTGATATTATGCTGCAGATACAATGTTGATAAAGGTCGAAATTCACTGTTGCCATGGAGACCTTTGTGCCTGTAGAAAATCTTTTCTTTTTTAAAATAGTGACCACTTAGCTTGCATCTTTTTTTGCTTTCTCTTAAACTGTCTGCCAATGCAAACAGAAATAAATCTATGTTAATTCAGTATCCTGACTTTTTGCAGCTATTCCTCCACTACCTTTGTGATTTTTTTTTTTTTTAAGCTCATCTATAGTTTGTTTTAGCCATAGTGCTGAGAGGGAGGAGCAGACGGGTATGATGCCTGGAACTGAATCCACAATAACCTGGGGAAGGAGGGAAAAGTGACCTTTCCTCTATATGACCAGTCAATTTGTTTGCTTAGAATATAGTTTTGAAGTATTAAAGAACTATTTATTTGGAGATAGCAAAGAGGAAATAAGTGAAAAGTAAACATATTTATTTTTTCAATGCTTTTATTACTAATGTTGTTTATATGATGATTTTAGCTAATTTTAAAACTTTGAGTTGAGAGTTACATGTAGAAAACACAGAATGGTTTATTTCTGGCCTCACAGTTGTTAGTTCACTTTATTCAGTGACTCAAGTATTGATAGAGCAAAAGCCAAATAACCAAATTAAACACACGAAGAAAAAAACAACAGTGTTGATAATCTATGTACCATTTCCCCATTTCCCATGTGCCAGTTTTATCAACAAACATTTGTAGTCTTTTGTTTGTTTGTTTGTTTGTTTTTGTTTTTGTTTTTAGACAGGGTCTCACTCTGTCACCCAGGCTGGAGTGCAATGGCATGACCTTAGCTCACTGCAGCCTCTAGCTTCCGGGCTTAGGTGATTCTTCCACCTCAACCTCCCAAATAGGCTAGTTTTTTCGTATTTTCAGTACAGATAGGGTTTCGTCATGTTACCCAGACTGGTCTCAAACTTCTGAACTCAAGCAATCTGCCTGCCTCAGTCTCCCAAAGTGCTGGAATTACAGACATGAGCCACTGTGCCTGGCCAAACACTTATAATTATTTAATGACTATTTTTAGTAAAACTCAGTGTGTTACAATCATTGAATGTGATGATTATGCATGAAAGCATAAGATTACTCATGGTTAAACAGCAATTTATAATTTAGTAAGAAGAGTCGATTGTGAGACTTTTATCATTCAGTGCACAATTAACCCCACCCAGAAAGAAGTTGTTCATGGAAAGTAAAGACATAAAAGTTATCCTAACTACTGTCACTATGTAAAGTAAACATAAAAATTTAATATTTTGGGCAGCTAACTTGGTGCATTGCATTCCTTTCTTATAGAAATTTAGTTCTCAGTGATCAGCTTTATACCATAACTAGAACTAGAATTCAATAATTATACGTTTTGATCATTCTAAATTGTATAGGTATAAATCCAATAATTATACCAAACTTTTATCATCCAAATGTTTCCAGATTACTTTTATTCAGATAATTTATTGAGAGAAGAATTGAACAAAATGTATGGTTACTTCACAGATTTCAATAGTCTCACCACTGTAGTTAAGAAGTTATTTGTGATGTTCAGCAGATTGAAGAAACAAATTGATTTCAGGAAGCTATTTAATAACTCTGTATCTACGTGAATTATATACTAGATTGTTAGATATTTGTAAGGTAGGTGTATATTATAGAATTGGGAATGAAGTAAGATGAAGTGCCTCTGAAAGTCTTTAGGTTTCAATTTTTAAACTTAGAGTGTTCTCAAATGGATAATAATAATGGCACAGAATGATTTTCAACTTAATTATGACAGTAAAAAGATAACATTTCTCCACAATGATTATTATTTGAAATTTGAATGATTTTGTAACTCTGATATTAACTATAAATAATGACCATATAGAGCTACAGAAATTATTTAATTTATCAAAAATGTTGTTGCACATAAATTAATATTTTAATTGCCTAGCCATGGATATATTTTATTTTTAAAAAGCTAACAAAGGAGGCCGGGCGCGGTGGCTCAAGCCTGTAATCCCAGCACTTTGGGAGGCTGAGACGGGCGGATCACAAGGTCAGGAGATCGAGACCATCCTGGCTAACATGGTGAAACCCCGTCTCTACTAAAATATACAAAAAACTAGCCAGGCGAGGTGGCGGACGCCTGTAGTCCCAGCTACTCAGGAGGCTGAGGCAGGAGAATGGCGTGAACCCGGGAGGCGGAGCTTGCAGTGAGCTGAGATCCGGCCACTGCACTCCAGCCTGGGCAACAGAGCGAGACTCCGTCTCAAAAAAAATAAAAAATAAAAAGCTAACAAAGGAAGGCTTAAATATGCCATGGGGCACATCTTACTAAATATTTCATTTCAATTCATTAAGGCATAAAGTTTTACATTAATCATAGATTTTATTTTTAAAGTAAGCCTCAATAATATAGATTGAGAATAATTATTAAAGAAAACTTTAACATTTGGAAGTGTTCTTCTATACTGAACATTATTTAATTATATTGCCTAAATGTAAGAGTAAGACTGTGAAGCTTCATTTCAGGAAAATGATGTCTAGGAGCTCACATTTTCTGAAACATCAAGTAATGGATGCAATATTAAATATTCAAACTATATGATATATGTATGTGATCCAATGAAGGGTAAATGTTAATTACAGTCATCCCTCTCTATCCATGGGTTCTGCATCTGTGGATTCAACCAACTAGAGATTGAAAATATTCAGGAAAAAATAGATGCTTGTGTCTGTATTGAACATGTACATACTTGTTTCTTGGCATTATTCACTAAACAATACAGTATAACAATTATTTACATTGCACTTATATGGTTTTAGGTATTACAATGGTCTAGAGATTATTTAAAGTATACAGGAGAATGTGAGTTGGCTCACAAATATTATGTCATTTTATATCAGGGACTTCAGCATCTGAAGACTTTGGTATCCATGGGGGAGAGGGGCATCCTGGAATCAATCAATCCCCTGTGGATACTGAGTGACAACTGTATTTCTAAGTTTTGTTTTTTAATACAAGTATTTATTTTTATTTTATTTTATTTGGGACAAGATCTCACTCTGTCGCCCAGGCTGGAATGCAATGGCGCCATCTCGGCTCACTGCAACCTCCACCTCCTGGGCTCCAGCGATCCTCCCGCCTCAGCCACCCGAGTAACTGGGACTACAGACATGCACCACCATGCCTGGCTAATTTTTATATTTTTTGTAGAGACGGGATTTCACCATGTTGCCCCAGGCTGGCCTCCAAGACCTAAGTTCAAGCGATCCAACTGCCTTGACCTCCCAAAATGCTGGGATTACAGGCCTGAGCCAACCTCCCAGCTGGCCTATACAAGTATTTATATCATATTAAGTGAGTCATTCAGATGGCATTCTAAAAGGCAAACAGAAATTCCAAAAAAAAAAAATTAATTTAAACAATATCCTTTCTGGGGCATTATACTCATAAATTTTATATACACAATTAATAAAAAATGATGTTTAACATCACTAATTATTAGAAAAATGCAAACTAAAATCACAATGAGATATCACCCCACCCCAGTTAGAACGGCTATTATTAAAAAGACAAAATAACAGATGCTGGTGAGAATGCAGAGAAAAAGGAACTCTTGTACACTGTTGCTGGAATGTAAATTAGTACGGCTATTATGGAGAACAGTATGGAGGTTTCTCAATTGAAAATAGAGCTATCATATGATCCAGCAATGTCACTACTGAATATATATCCAAAATAAATGAAAGCAGTATGTCGAAAAGATATTTGTACTCTCGCGTTTATTGCAGCACTATTTGCAATAGCCAAGATATGGAATCACCTTAAGTGTCCATCAACAGATGAATAGATAAAGAAAACATAGTATATATACACAATGGGATATTATTCAGCCATAAAAGAAGGAAATCCTGTCAATGCAACATGAATGAACCTGGAGAACATTATGCTAAGTGAAGTAAGCCCAGCACAGAAAGACAAAAACCACATGTTCTCACTCATGTATAAAATCTAAACAAAGTGATCTCATAGAAGTAGAGAGTAAAATGATGGTTACTAAAGGCTGGCATGGTTAGCAGGGAGGGAAGGATTGGGAAATGTTGATCAAAAAATACACAATTACAGTTAGATAGGAGGAATAAATTCAAGAGCCCTATTGAACAACAAAGTGGTTCTAGTTAATGACAATATGTAGTATTCTGGAAAATTGCAAATAGAGTGTATGTTTAGTGCTCTCATCACAAAAATGATAAGTATATGATGTAATACATCCGTTAATTAGCTAGATTTAACCATTCTACAATGTCTATATACTTCAGAGCATCATGTTGTACATGATAAATACATACAATGTTATTTGTCGATTTTAAAAAATTTAAAAATCATTTTCAAAAGAGAAAATCTTCCTCTGTACATTATTACAATGTACATGCTAATTTTGACAGTAATTTTTCTTTCTGTGTGATTATATCAAACTTCTGCACTTTTTTCAAAAAACTGTATGAGTTCAAAATGTAAAGTTAGAGAAATACACTTAAAAGAGGAAAAAAAGGAAAAAAAATTGAAAATGACTTTGTACATCAATTGTACCTACAAAAAAATTATATATATGCATTCAATGCATATTTATTGAGCAACTGTTTAGGTGTTTGGAATATATCAGTGATGAAAACACACAAAAATTCCTATCCTCATGGATCTTAAATTCTAACAGCATAAGAGGCAGAAAATTAATAATCAATACTTACATATAAAAAATCACCAAATGATATACTATGTCAGAAGATGATAATAGTGTATTTTAAAAATAAAACTTGAGTAAAGTATGAAAGATTGGGAGGTCGCAATTTGAAATAGGATGATCAGATTAGGCATCATTAGGAAGATAACACTGAGCAAAGAGTTGGGGGAGGTGAGGGAAACAACCACATGGACTTCCGGGAACGAACATTCCAAGCAGAAGGAGTAGCAATACAAAAGCGCAGAGGTGAAGCATGACAGATACATTTAAACAGCAAGGCAGGCAGCAAAGCTGTGGCAAAGTGATAAAGGAGGAGGATGGTGAGACATGAAGGCAGAGCAGTGACAGGAGGCCAGTGTTACCTGATCTTGAAGGTTATGATACGGGTTGCTGCTTTACTCTAGGGAAAAGGGTAAGCAGGTTGGACAGCGTGAGGGAATAAGGGCACAACATCTGGGTGCAGGCAATAAGATCTTGCTTTGTGCAGAATTTAGTGGTAATAATAAAGCAATAGAAAGTCTGCTTTTTATTATCACCATGTATTAGCAATTATAAGCAATGTCAGGGATAGAATATTCCTTGACTTCTGAATTTCTGTTGGTCTAATTTCTAAATAATTGCTATTTTAATTATACATGACATAGATAATATAATTTCCTGTTATACATTCAATTCCTGAAAGATGTGGTCTCAGCTTCATTCATTGGTTTTGAGAGAGAGTTAATATTGGTTCAAAGTTGTTTGAACTTGTTTCAGGTATAGTCTGTGTCCCCAACTCTTGTGGTAATAGAGTCTTAATTTTAGATTCAAAATATACAATGATAGCACAGTGATTAAAACGGTAAAGAAACTGACCTTGAGCTAATTTCAGGCAAACACTTGGAATTTTTGTGTTTCAAATTTTAAAAAGTGAAGTAGGGTGTAAACTGGAAGATACAGTGTTTATTTGCTGTGCAAATTTAGTATTTAATACATAGATATAATATTTTGCTGATACTGAATAATATATTTAAAATAAAATATAATTATTTAGAAATTTTTATCTACAAAACAAATCGTTAAAAAATCCAAAATTGGGCCAGGCATGGTGGCTCATGCCTGTAATCCCAGCACTTTGGAAGGTCAAGGTGGGCTGATCATGAGGTCAGGAGATGGAGACCATCCTGGCCAACATGATGTAACTCTGTCTCTACTAAAAATACAAACAAATTAGCTGGGCGTGGTGGCGCGTGCCTGTAATCTCAGCCACTTGAGAGGCTGAGGCAGGAGAATTGCTTGAACCCGGGAGGCAGAGGTTGCAGTGAGTTGAGATCGTGCCACTGAACTCCAGCCTTGGGACAGAGCTAGACTCCATCTCAATAAATAAAATAAAACAAAATAAAATAAAATATTGAAATTATATCAAGTATCTTCTCTGATGACAATGGAATAAAACTAGAAATCAATAACAAGAGGAACTTTGGGAATTATACAAACACATGGAAATTAAATAATATTCTCTTAAGTGACCAGTGGGTCCATGAAGAAATTAACATGGAAATTTAAAAATTTCTTAAAACAAATGAAAATGGAAATACAACATACTGAAACCTATGGGATACAGCAAAAGCAGTACTAAGAGGAAAGTTTATAGCAATAAGCATCTATATCAAAAAAGTAAAAAAACTTCAAATAAACAACCTAATGATGCATCTTAAAGAACTAGAAAAACAAGAGCAAATCAAACTCAAAATTATTAGAAGAGATATAATACAGATCAGAGCTGAAATAAATGAAATTGAGACAAAAAAATACAAATGATCAACGAAATGAAAACTTGGGTTTTTAAAAAAGATAAACATAATTGACAAACCTTTAGCCAGACTGGAGAAAAAAAAAAAAAAAACAGAAATGGCCCAAATAAATAAATAAAATCAGATGTGAAAAGGAGACATTACAACTGATGCCACAGAAATTCATTAGTGACTACTATGAGCAATTACATGCCAGTAAATTGGAAAACCTAGAAGAAATGGATAAAGTTCTAGATATGTGCAACTTACCAATACTGACCACAAAGAACTTCAAAATATAAACAGACCAATAATAACAATGAGATCAAAGCCATAATAAAAGGTTTCCTAGCAACAAAAAGCCTGGGACCCGATGACTTTACTGCTGAATTTTACCAAATATTTAAAGAAGAACTCATACTAATCCCACTCAAACTATTTCAAAAAATAGTGGTGGAGGAGCGAATACTTCCAAACTAATTCTACAAAGCTGGTATTACCCTGATACCAAAACCAAAGACACATCAGAAAAAGAAAACTACAGGCCAATATCCCTGATGAACATTGATGTAAAAATCCTCAGCAAAATACTAGCAAATCAAATTCAAGAAGGTATAAAAAGATCATTCATTATGGCCAAGTGGGATTTGGGCATAATGGACTAGACATTTTTTATTTTTAGTAGAGACGGGGTTTCACCATGTTGCCCAGGCTGCTCTGCTGACCTCAAGTAATCCACCCACCTTGGCCTCCCAAAGTGCTTGGATTACAGGCATGAGCCGCCATGCCTGGCCTGGGCTCTCTGTTCTGTTACATTGGTTCATATATCTGTTTTTGTACCACTACCACACAGTTTTGGTTACCGTAGCCTTGTGGTATAGATTGAAGTTGGGTAATGTGATGCCTCCAGCTTTATTCTTTTTGCTTAGGATTGCTTTGGCTATTCAGGCTCATTTTCGGTTACATATGACTTTTAGAATAGCATTTTCTACTTCTGTGAAAATGATGTTGGTAGTTTGATAGGAATAGCATTGAATCTGTAGATTACTTTGGGCAATATGACCGTTATAACAATACGGATTCTTCCAATCCATGAGCATGTAATGTTTTTCCATTTGTTTGTGTCATCTGTAGTTTCTTTCAGCAGTGTTCCGTAGTTCACCTTGCAGAGATCTTTCCCCTCATTAGTTAAATGTATTCCTAGGTATTTTACTTTTGTGTGTGTGGCTATTGTAAATGGGATTGTTCTTGATTTGGTTCTCAGCTGGAATGTTATTGGTGTATTTTTTAAAATGTTACTGATTTTTGTACATTGATTTTGTATCCAGAAACTTTACTTAAGTCATTTATCAGAAGCCTTTTGGTGAAGTCTTTAAGGTTTTCCAGGTATAGAATCATATTGTCAGTGAAGACAGATAGTTGTACTTCTTTTCCTATTTCGATGCCTTTTATTTCTTTCTCTTGCCTGATTGCTCTGGTTAGGATTTCCAACATTTTTTAAAACTTTCACTTTAGGTTCAGGGTTACACGTGCAGGTTTGTTATATAGGTAAACTCATGTCATGGGAGATTATTGTACAGATTATTTCATCACCTAGGTACTAAGCCTAGTACCAAATAGTTATTTTTTTCTGATCCTCTCCCTCCTCCCACCTTCCATCCTCAAGTAGGCCCCAGTGTGTGTTGTTCCACTCTTTGTGCCCATATGTTCTCATCATTTAGCTCTCACTTGTAAGTGAGAACATGTGCTGTTTGGTTTTCTGTTACTGCATTAGTTTGCTAAGGATAATGGCCCCCAGCTCCATCCATGTTCCTGCAAAAGACATGATCTCATTCTTCTTTTATGGGTGCATAGTACTCTGTCTTGTATATGTACCATGTTTTCTTTATCCAGTCTACCACTGATGTGTATTTAGGTTGATTCCATGTTGCTATCAAACATGATTTTTATATTCACTGGAAAACCAAAAAATTCATATGACTCACTTTATTGCAATATTAGCTTCATTGTGGTGATCCCTGAGGTATGCCTATCTATACACCACTAGCAGTCCTAACTACCCATAAGAATGAATTAGAAAATGTAACAGTACAAGATCTCCATTTTTGTAGCCGCAAAGCTATAACATTATCTAAAGTTATCTCAACTGAAAATGCTTGAGATCTAAAATGCAGAAACTTACAAAAGTGATTAAAACATGAAAATGTAATCAATTGAGAGACTTTATATAACTACAGTATTTAACATGAAAAGGTGCCAGTTCATTCCAAATACATTTGTCAGTTGAATATAATTCTGGTCTAAAAACAAATCAAGGGGACAAGACAATAATCTAGGGAAAAGCATAAAGTTTATCTAGAAAAATCAATGGGTGAAACTAAAAACTTTAGAAGAGTAATATCAGAAAAAAATTCCCTTAAATTGTAAAACAGAGAGCTAAAATAATTTAAACTGTGATGTACTGTTGCCAAGTATATTATAAAAAGTTATGGCAAAGTATTAAATAATTATTTTAAAAGATATGGGTAGTTATCCCATCAACTGTAAAGTAAGAATTAACATGGTAATAAGGGGTCCATGAAGTTCAAATATTTTCTAACAAATAATAGGGCTTAAATAATAAACTTCCTTACATGAAGAGGAAGAATAAGTACTCTTATAAAAGGAGAGGTTCACTATGTGACACCTTTCCCTTCTTCAGCAGTGAATGCTTAATTCAAGAAATGAAAGTTATTTTTGTAATAACTTTGGGTATTATATTTTTCTCTGAAAATGAATTAAAGGCTGAATTGTTCTGACATATGTGAGAGGAAGGGCAAGTGACTTCACCAGCCTGTATTATGAAAAAACAAAATTAATTTAGACATAAGTTTATCTCCTTTAAAAAATTCAATATTTAAATATTACTAAGTTCTAATACCATCTTACTTTAATTTGGGAATACTTTATTAAACCTGTTGTGTAATAGAATTTGACTCTTCTTTGTCACTGGTTTCTGCTGGAGTCTAAATCTTTGGAATGGCCGGGTGCAGTGGCTCACGCCTGTAATCCCAGCACTTTGGGTGGCTGGGGCAAGTGGATCACCTGAAGTCAGGAGTTCGAGACCAGCCTGGAGACTGGCCATCATGGTGAAACCCCATCTCTACTAAAAAAAAAAAAAAATACAAAAAATTAACCAGGCGTGGTGACAGGTGCCTGTAATCCCAACTACTTGGGAGTCTGAGGAAGGAGAATCTCCTGAACCCAGGAGGCAGAGTTTGCAGTGAGCCAAGATCGCACCATTGCACTCCAGCCTGGGCAGCAAGAACAAGACTCCGTCTCAAGAAAAAAAAAAAAAAAATCCTTGGAATTTCCCAAATAATAGGAGTACTTTTGTTATTTGTTATTCATGAGCCCCATAAGCTATCACATCTGACAGTTCATGCTAATGAGGTAACTCATGTTAAACACTTAAATAACTTCAGGCGGAGAATTGATCATTTCAGGAAGACTAACCAAATGATTAGGGGATTTGGGCTTTGAGCCATGTGATATAAGTCCAATCTTCTGACTTCCAGGGAGAGAAGGAAGGCTGAAGATTGTGTTCAATCATGGGGTCAATGATTAAATAAATTATTCACAAATAATAAAACCACAACAAAAACTCTGGACACTGAAGTTCAGTGGAGCTTTCTGGTTAATAAAAATGTCAATGTGTCAGGAGGGCAATGTACCCTGGTTCCACAGGAAAAAGATTTGATAGCTCTGCATTTGGGTTCCTCCTAGACCTCGCCCTCTGTATCTCTTCATTTGGCTGTTCCAGATTTGCGTCTTCATAATAAAACTGTAATCATAACTAAGTATAGCATTCCCTTGAGTTCCATGTGTCATTATTACAATTTATCAAACATGAGGAGGGTTAAGGGAAACGCCCAGAATTATAGTCAATTGGTCAAAAGTGTGAGTGTCTTGGGGACTCCACATGTGGCATGTGTCTAAAGTGGAGGCAGTATTGTTGGGGACCATGCCTTTTAACTTGTGAAGTCTAATACTAACTCCGAGTGATTAGCATTGCAGTTGAATTGTCCTCCCATATATCAGCTGGTGTTTGTGATGGTTAATTTTAGGTGTCAATTTGACTGGATTAAGGGATACCCATATAGCTAATAAAGCATGATTTCTGAATATGTCTGTGAAGGTGCTTCCAAAAGAGATTGGCATTTGCATCAGTGGACTGAGAAATGAAGAGCCACTCTCACCTAATGTGGGCAGGCACCATCTGGGTCCAGGTGGAACAAAAAGGCAGAGGAAAGACAAATTCACTCTTTCTCTTCTAGAGCTAGGACACCTGTCTTCCCCTGCCCTTGGACATCAGAACTCTGGGTTCTCTGGCTTTGAGACTCCTAGACTTGCATGAGCAGTCCCTCAGATTCTCAGGCATTCAGACTTGAACTAAGCTATGCTACCAGCTTTCCTGGTTCTCCAGCTTACAGATGGCCTTTCAGCTTCCATAATCATGTGAACTAATTCCCCTAACAAATCCTTTCTTTCTTATCTATCTATCTATCTATCTATATCTATCTATCTATCTATCTATCTATCTATCTATCTATCTATCTATCTATCTTTATATCTTTATATCTCTCTATACTATTAGCTCTATTTCTCTGGAGAACCCTGACTAACATGGTGTTGAAATGAAACCTAATTTCTATTCCTATCACAAACGTGAAACCTCTGAAGGACTCTCCCAAAATGTAGATCATGCAAGAATCCCAGAGGAAGGAATAAAAGCACTAAAAATGAGCTCAGATTTTAAAATTTCAAGTGATAAGAGGAACAAATCATCAAAAGCACAGAAGACTAAATAAATCACTATAAGAAGTCAGAAACTTCAACAAATGATGATTAGCAACCCAAGAATCTAGGATACTGGAACAACCTGTTTAGTTTGTAATGAACAATATCAGTTGGTTGACCAACATCTCTAAAAATGAATCCTGATTTCAGTGCCCTGTTGCTCAAACAAATGCAGCAACTTTACACCTTTCTGTGCTGAAAGTGAATTAAGAGAATCCTAGGTTTTGTGTGCTTACTTCAATATTGATTTATTTGACTTCTAGTGACATGGATGACTGAGCTGATGCTGACTGGCCTACTTCTTGCATTCTAGAAACTCCTAAAATGGCCAATAAAATATTTTTAAAATTAAGGCATAGCTAATCTCAAAAGAAAGGGAAATCTGAAATAGAGAAATTAGAGCCAATGCAAGTAAACTCAAGACATTACATCCAGGTATAATCCAAGGAGAAAAAGGGTCAGATGCTAAAGTCTCACCCAGGGAAAAGAACAAGATTTGAGATTGGATGAGGGAGGCATGGAGTTAGAATTGAGTGTCTGCACAATGCCTGGAGACTGAAAATGCAATCCAAATTGCAGAAGAAACCCTCTGACCACTGGCTTGGGAAGCAGCAGAGGAGCTGCCTTGGATGGGGAAACTCCAGACCTGCTTGAGAGTAGGGTCTGAATGTACACTACATTTGTCAAGACACAAGATTTCAAAGTTAAACTGAAAACTTGTCTAAAAACCCTTAGGGCCTCAGTGTAGGCAAGTGTGAAACTTCTCTGGAGTACACTACCAAAATGTAGATCATGCAAAAATCCCAGAGGAAAGAAGCACAAAAACACTAAAAATGAGTTCAGAGTTTAAAAATTTCAAGTGATATCCTCTATAAATCACCATAAAGAAATCAGAAATTTCAACAGTGATTGGCAACCCAAGAATCTGGGATATTAGAACAACCTGAAGGAAACTATAAAATAATAGACCATAAAATTTGATGAGGAACCAAATAGAATTTCTAGAAATGAACAAGTATAGTCACTAAAATTAAATCCTCATGTAAATGTTTAAGTAACCCCAGGATTGTCCAAATACTCCTTGGAAATCTCAAGATAGCATTCAAGAGCCCAACAAGCATCTTGGATACAGTGTTTACCAAATAATCTAAAAATGCTGCCATTGACAGGTCAGTGCTTATTATAAGCTTACAACATGGAACTCTCTGAGATGGACTCACTCTGTCACCAAATTTTTATCTTGACCCTTTCGATTGAATGATATCTCAGTAACTTTTTTTTTCTTTTCTCTTTTTTTTT
The DNA here is from genome assembly GCF_002776525.5 of Piliocolobus tephrosceles. Lineage (NCBI taxonomy): Eukaryota > Metazoa > Chordata > Mammalia > Primates > Cercopithecidae > Piliocolobus > Piliocolobus tephrosceles. The sequence goes on from NC_045445.1 coordinate 19,206,317, forward strand.
TTTTTTTTTTTTTGAGACAGGGTCTCATTTTGTTCCCCAGGCTGGAGTGCAGTGGCGTGATCTCAGCTCACTGCAACCTCCGCCTCCTGGGCTCAGGCAATCCTCCCACCTCATCCTCCTGAGTAGCTGGGACAACAGGCATGGGCTACCACGCTTGGCTAATTTGTTGTATTTTTGTTAGAGATGGGATTTCACCACGTTGGCCAGGCTGGTCTGAACTCCAGAACTCAAGCAATCTGCCCGCTTTGGACCCCCAAAATGCTGGGATTGCATGTGTGAGCCACTGCTCCCGGCCACATTAACATTTTCTTAAAAAAAAAAAACAGAAATATTATAAATGGATTTATTATTCATCTTAATACTTTTCTATTTTATAATTACAAAATTCTTGAAAACCACGTTTCTTCTCTTACCTGCATCTCCATTGGCCAGAATAATTGACCAACACTTAGGGATTCTAATTTCAAAGGGTAATGTTAGTTTTTAAGTTATTATGATTCCCTATTCTGTGAACTGGGACCACCCAGATCTCTGCATTTGAGTCTCATTTTCCCTGCTACCTTTACTATTTGGTGGTGTAGATGAGAGAGCAATGGCTCCAACTTAGCACTTTTCAATTAGCACTATTTTAACTATCTAACT
>NC_045445.1:19207358-19269429 GCF_002776525.5 Piliocolobus tephrosceles
ATCCTATTCTTTTTCAAGCTAAATTTATTTTTATTTTATTTTTTGTTTATTATTAATTATTATTATTACTCTTTTAGAGACAGAGTCTCACTTTGTTGCCCAGGCTGCAGTGCAGAGGCATGATCTTGGCTCACTGCAACCTCTGCCTCCCAGGCTCAAGCCATCCTCCCAACTCAGCCTCCCGAGTAGCTGGAACTACAGGCACATGCCACAATGCCTGGCTAAGTTTTTTTATGTTTCGTAGAGACAAGGTCTCACTATATTATTCAGACTGGTCTTGAACTCCTGGACTCAGGCAATCCATCAGTTTCCCAATGTGCTAGGATTACAGGCATGAGCCACCACACCTGGCCTTTAACTAAATTTAAAAGGAAGTTTCTCTTATTCATCTTTATGTCTCCTAAAAGTACTGTGTATACATGTTAGATGCTCAAAGACAGTTTTTAAAATTTTTAAATATTTTTATATGTCTAATAAGAAAAGGAACATCAGACCTTTCTAACCAATAGAGATAACTAGTCAGAATTTATTTTAGGGCTTCTTCTCTTATTCATTATCACTAAATCTCCAATAATTGCTATTTAAATTACATTAAAATTTCTAAAAAAATAAGAAGATACTCCCAAGAGCCAAAGTCACCATTTTAAAATCTGGTAAAAATGCATTTATTTTAGTCTGCTTATTTATTTTTTAACACACAGGGAAAACAAACAGAAGTGTATTCCAAAGGTCAGAACATGTTATAAATTACTGACACTTCCCAAATACCCTTGGCAGGGCCACCAGCATAGATGAAAGAATGACTTATACAAAAGCCACTGCAGTTTAGACACTCTCACAAACAGCAGAGTCCTCCTCTGGCTTGGACTTATACTAAGTCTTATCTAGACATGGGAGAAGGAGAGAGGAATATCTCAGGGCTAGCCCATTCCAATATAAAGCCAGACCAAACAGAAGCTACCAAGGGAGAGGAAAATGGAGTGTGAGGAAAGAAGCAATATAGTATAACTGGCCTATCATGCTCAAGGCTAGCACAAGCAAGTCTGGGGAGATTCTCTTTCCACAAGGATCTTGATCATCAACCTCTTGATCAAGTCTACAGACTTCCTTGCTACATGCACCTGGGCTAGGCTACCATATTTTAAAATACTTTTGCACATCCAAGGCCATATTATAGGATTCTACAGACAATGACATGGGCACCAGCCTCATGGATGTTTCTGCAGGTATTGCGGAAATTCTGTATGATGACTTTAATGAGTACTATACTTAACCTTTGTGTGGAATTTCACATGGGTCTGGCCAAGAGGGGTCCCTGGCCTGGGCTCTGTGCTTCAGCTGTACCCAGTCCTCACATCTAGACCACACTCAGCATACCCGGAACTTTGCAAGTGCTGTCATGGTGCAATTTTCTTTTAATGTTAATTGCACATGTATAACATTTATGTTGCAGTGCATACATGTCTGTAAGCCTGATCATCATGTATAATGACTTTGTCACATGGAAAGAATCAGTAACTTTTGTACTGACAGTCTTACAGAACATGAACATTGGCCTTGAAAATAGCTGTCCTTTCTCCAGTATATCAGGAGTCTGAGGATAGTTATGTTCTTCAGGAATTAATTTTTCAATTGTCATTTTTTAGGCATAATTTTTGAGTACTTCAAAATAGAATGGAAGAAGATGCTGGTGATGGCTAGTTTTATGTGTCAACTTGGCTAGGCTATTGTACTCAGTTATGATAAAACACTAATCTAGTTACATAGGTATACATGTGCCATGTTGGTGCACTGCACCCATTAACTCGTCATTTGCATTAGGTACCTCTCCTAATGATATCCCTCCCCTCCCCTCTCCACAATAGGACCTGGTGTGTGATGTTCCCCTTCCTGTGTCCAAGTGATCTCATTGTTCAATTCCCACCTATGAGTGAGAACATGCGGTATTTGGTTTTCTGTTCTTGTGATAGTTTGCTTAGAATGATGGTTTCCAGCTGCATCCATGTCCCTACAAAGGACACAAACTCATCCCTTTTTATGGCTGCATAGTATTCCATGGTGTATATGTGCCACATTTTCTTAATCCAGTCTGTCACTGATGGACATCAAATGGAGTTTGGCTGGATTTTGAAATTGTTTGGAAATGGTACTTCTTTTTTCCTTTCATTCTCTCCCTTTTTAAGTGGGAATGTCTTTAAATGCTTTCTTAGGTTTGTCCCACCATTGTATTTTGGAAGCCAATGGGAAGTTTCACAGGGTCACACGTGGAAAGAAATTTTGCCCCAAAATGGATCATCCCCAGAGTCTCACCCATATCTGGTTTAGATGATGAGATTTGGGATTTTTAGTTGATGAAATTTAGATGAGTTTTTAACATTTGAATTGATACTGTAATTGGAGGAGACCATTTGGGAAATTGGGATGAGGTGAATGTATTTTGCATTAAGCACTGACATGAATCTTTATCTAATTGTCTATTTCTCCCTTTATTTTTGTCAGCATTCACTTCATGTATTTTGGGGCTGTCTTGTTGGATGTGTCAATGTATATAATTGCTATATTTTCCTGATGTATTGAACTTTTTATGATGATAAAATGCCCAGCTTTATCTCTACTAACATTTTAATGTTTTAAACTCTATTTTATCTGATATTAGTAATAGCCAGTAAAGCTTTCTTATGGTTATTTGCAATACATATGTTTCCATCCTTTAACTTTAAACCTACTTGTATCTTTGAATCTGAAGTATGTCTCTTATAGACAGGATATGGTTGGGTTTTTTTAAAATGAAGTCTGACAATCTCTACTTTTTATTACATTGTTTAATCCATTAACATTTAATGTTATTATTGATATACTTAGGTTTGTACCTGCCATTTTACATTCTGTTTTCTGTATGTTTCATGTCATTTGTTCTTCCATTCCTTCCTGACCATTTTCTTTTGCATTAAGTGAATATTTTCTAATTAATGTTTTAACTTAATTAATTATTTTTTCTCTATATTTTTCAGGCATTTCCTTTGTTTTTGTTCTAGGGTTTATTATATGCATTTTAACTTGTCAAAATCTGCCTCAGGCCAGGCATGGTGGTTTGTGCCTGTAATCCCAATACTCTGGGAGGCCAAGGCCGGTGGATCACTTGAGGTCAGGAGTTCTAGACCAGCCTGCCCAATATGGTGAAACCCTGTCTCTACTAAAAACACAAAAAATTGACTGAACATGGTGGCATGTGCCTGTAATCCCACTTACTCAGGAGGCTGATGCAGGAGCATTGTCTGAGCCTGGGAGGGGAGGCAGAGGTTGCAATGAGCCAAGATTGCACCACTGCAATCCAGCCTGGGCAACAGTGCAAGCCTCCACCTCAAAAACAAAACAAACAAACAAACAAAAATATGCTTGATATTTATACTATATTAATTTCAGTGAAATAGAGTAATGTTACTTCTATATAGCTCTATACAATTTCCCTCCTGTTGGTGGTATTAATGTTATACATATTAAATCTAGGTGTGTCAGAAACCCAAAATTACATTGTTATAATTATAACTTCATGTAATTTTATGTATTTTTTTAAAGCTGAGAAGAAAATGAGAGTAAGTATATATTTTTAGCCTTTGTTATATTAACCGGATTTACCATTTTTTGTTTGCTTCATTATTTCCAAAGGATTCTATTTACCTTCTGGCGTCATCATCTTAGCCAAATTGAACTTTGTCCCATCTACCTCCTTGTTTTGTTATTTGGCAAATATACCACATTTCTATATGTTATAGGTCCAATCATACAATTATATCCATATTTTTTCTATAATTTCTTTTTAAGTCAGTTAAGAGGAGAATATGTGTTTATACTATATTTTATAATTATATAGTTATGTTTAACAGTGCTCTTTGTTTCTCCTGTGGATTTGAATTCCATCTAAAGTCAATTGCTTTCAGCTTGAAGAAATCCCTTTAGTATTTCAGTAAAGTATGTCTGGTAGCATCAAATTTTCATAGTTTTTTTTTTCTTTTTTTGATATGGGGATGTCTTTATTTTACCTTCATTCTTGAAAGATAGCTTTGCTGGATATAAGATTCTTGGATGACAGATTTTTTTTTTTTTCTTTCAACACTTTGAATAAGTTACTCACTGCATTCTGGCCTCCATTTTTTCTGATGAGAAGTTAGCTGTTACTCTTATTGGGGTTCCTCTGTAAGTACACAAATTGTTTTCCTCTTGCTGCTTTATAGATGTTCTCCTTGCCTTCGGCTTTCAGCATTGCTACTATAATGTGTCTCTTTATGGATCTCTTTGTGTTTATCCTACTCACAGTTTACTGAGATTCTTGGATATATAGTTTAATGCTTGTTATAGTTGAGAAGTTGTCAGCCATTTAAAAAAATGTTCTGCCCCTCTGTCTACTCTTTTTCTAGCACTCCTGTTGGAGTACACTGGTGTGTTTAATATTGTTCCACGTTTTTCTGAAGCTTTGTTCATTTTTTTTATTCTTTCTTCTCTAGTCTCTGTGTCAAAGCTTTGGAACTGTGGACAGAAACTGTGGTATACCTCTGAGTGACATCCCTACTTCAGATGCTGGGTGCCTATTGAGGGTGGGGGAGGGCAGGAGCCTTGGATCTTCTGGTCTTGCCTCTCCTGGTATGGAATCTCTACCTTACAAGCCAGAGGAAAGATGATTGGGGCTCTAATATTGTCAACATGCTGCACCTCAGCTAGAGCCTCTGTTCCATGAGTAGAGGATGGGCAGAAGGAAGCCCCTACCTCTCTGCCACACTTACACAGATCTTAGCCTCTACACCTCTACAATAGATATTTGAGTGCAGGATGAGGAATGCTAATGTCCTGCCTATAGTGGGAAGATGATATATCTCTCTGAATGGGAGCTGGGGCAGAATGATTCCTGTGTTTTTGGCTGTACCTACATGCAGTGGAGTTTACATCACATAGGCTGGAAGGAAGAAGGGAAAGGATTATGTTTCAAATGCTACAGACTCTTGCTGTTTTTATTGAGTGTTAGTTTTTCTTGGCTAAATGTGTATTCATTTGTTGTATGCCCTTAAGAAAATTTCCAGAAACGAAATGGTTGTTTCTTAAAATAATTTTCACTATTTCACTGAAGAGCATATCCACACAGCTCTGAACATTGTCACACAAGAAATGGAACATGGCTCATTTGAATTTTCATAAAAATTCATTACTTGACCCTCATCACCTGCTTGAGAAGGTGTTCTGTGGTCATCCTTGGTTGGTCCAATGCTGGACAGTTTCTCTGTAGTTTACTAGCTACATATCCTTGGGGAAGTTACTAAACTTTTTGAGACATAATAATGGTACCTGGCTCCCCATAAGCATGAAAAGAGATGAATAGAGCTAGTTGTTCAGTACAGGGTCCATTGGAGAGGGTAAATAGGCTTTGTGGCCGTTGTAATGGAAAGTTTTATGCGTTTTGGATTTTAACTGGCTTTTGTTCAGCTTTACCATTAGTTCACTTCCCCTTGGCCTCTTAAGGTAAAGTTAGTGGGTCTTCTGGACTCAGTGTGTAACATGAGGAAAGAAGTATGTGGGGCAGTAGAGATCAGAGTAAAGTGCTCTCCCCAATCCCTACAACCCATCCTGGATATCTCTGTCCTTTGTAGCTCGCCTGTCAGCTAATTCCCACTAGTCAGTGTGCTCGTGCTTGGATATATGAAAATGTTTCACCTCAAAGGTATGAATTGAACCAATACCTATCTCTCTGTTGCATATGAAATATGCATTACAGAATCATGGTGAATGCCCAAACAGAGCATGGGCAAAGCAGAAACAAAGAGGAATCTCTAAAATATCTTGCTAGCCTACACACTGACTGACATTCTCCCACTAAATTCAGTCCTTTGATCAAAGTCATACTCTACTAAAATGGAGTCTTAGTGCTACCTTATAATCAATCACACTCTGAAGGCAATGGTTTATTAAAGACTGAGACTTACTCTTATAAGGTGCCCAGGAAGAAAATCTGAGGGAGAGTGAATTTTAAAGACTAAAAGATGAGGACAAATCTAGGGTCATTGGCTTAGGAGGTATGGTCTGAGTGAGTGTACAGGCAAAATTAAGAGAGTGAGGGATTCAAGAAGACTGCCTCAGCAGCTGATGAAGCACAGTTCCCTTGGGCCTCACTACCTTAAGCCCCAAAGTGTCTCAGAAGCTCGGAATATTTTTTTTCATGCTGGCACAACTATCTTACTGTTATAAGAAGCACATTATACTGATTCAGGGCACGTAGTCTGGCATAAGCCAGACATGAGTATCGTGCCGGACTGAGCATATTAGCAACAGGACTTAAAACAAATTACTTGAAATATCTACCAACACAGGTTTTGATTATTAAGCAAGATGCTGCAAATAGTGTAGAGCATGGGGCCTAGCATATTTAAAAAAAAAAAAAACTTCAACAAATGGAATGATTATCTCCATGCTCTGTGTTTACTCACAGTCTTCAAGATTGTCTCCAGTTCCAAAAGGCTCTGCTGTCATGGAAAACAAGAAAAAGCTTTATTATTTTATGTATTTATTTTAATGAATAGCAAACATATAACCTGCACATTTATTTATTTACTTAATTATACTTGTTAATCCTGAGTTGAGAATATATATGAGATGTACTGCTCCTCACCCCCAATCTCAAAACGTTCTTTCTGTTCTTGATCTACAGGTCCTACCTACTTCTTGAGGGTGCTTATTTCGTCTTGCTCCTGTGCAATGTCACTTTCCATAGGCCCTATCCCTCTCCATCCAGGCTAAGCATCTCTCACTACCACTTAAAATCATTCTGGGAGAGTTAAGTTGCCAGGGTGCACTGGTCCTAAGTATTCTCTGATCTGTGGAAGGTCACAGAATCTCCAGTTTTCTGAGACCATGGCCGCTTCACAAACATTCTTATATAGAGCTGGGCTGAGGAAAGACACCATACATAGGTCGGGGCGGGGGGACAGTAGAGTCAAGAATTGTAAGCCTCATCTTCACTTGAAAATTTCTTACTGGACATTCATCACAAGCTTGAGAAGAGCCACTGGTGGCCACCAATGGTTGAACTAGTGCTAGAATGGAATCACGTTAATGGTAATATCCCAGCTGTCAATGGCTATTGCTGTCATCTGCTCACCTAACTCCTCAGTCCCTTACAAAATTCCCAACACCCAAAACAGCATTTCAAATAATTCCTAAACAGAGGGGCACATACTGTTGAGGACAATATGCTGGTTTGCGATATGGATGAATGTAGCTAGGTGAGAATGACTTAGAGATGAATAGAAGACTCATTATGTAACAAAAGAGAAGGTAATCAAAGTGATATACATAAAATTCCAGCCTCTATAGGAGAACAGGAATAGTTCCACTAGAAAAGTCCAGTATAACTCTTTTTCACATAACTCATTAAGAAAACTTCTACTTCTTTAAGCCACTAGAGTGACATTTTCTGTTAGTAGTTTAAGTCTCCATTTTACACTTATGTTTGCCTTTAGCCTAAAATAGATGGAATGTTTACACTGATGGATTTGAAACTCTAGAAAAGAATGAATGCCATCAACAAGAACAAAGCAATAGAAAAACATGAAGCATGTTGTAAGACCAGTTAATGTCTCCTTTGGATAAAGAGTTTGGCGATCCTAGTCACTAGAACATGGACTATAGTGAGTTTGAGGTGTGGTGTCATAGATAGAAAGTGAAAATTTGTTTGAAGGCAATTGAACTTGAGCCAGGATAGGCTGCAGTATGTAACTGCTTATGCACTTAAGGAACTTTGGGGACACACCTGGGTAGGAAAGAAGATTTGACATTCAGATCGCAAGTGACGTCTGATGCCACGTCTGTGACCAATTAATTGCAAAGTATCTCAGTGTTTACAGGGCTCCAGAACCACCTGAAGAGCTGAATTTTTAAATGCAAGCAAAAGAGTGAATATGTTTGTGACTCTATCAAAAATATGAAATGTAGAATCTTATTTATATTCCTGTTATGAAGTGTTTTTAAGCAGGAGTGAAAATGTTCTAAAATTAAGGTTGTAGTGATGGTTTATATTCCTGTTATGAAGTATTTTTAAGCAGGAGTGAAAATGTTCTAAAATTAAGGTTGTAGTGATGGTTGCACATCACTGCAAATACACTAAAAAAATCATTGAATGGTTCACTTCAGATGGGTGAATTATAAGTCATGTGAGATATATCTAAACAAATCTGTTTTTAACAAAAGGAGGTAGCAGGCCATATTTAGTCCAAGGGCCATAGTTTGCCAACCTCTGCCCAAGATCACTGTCTTATTTCCTTTTCTTCATTGCCTGTATCCCTAAATGAGCTGAGGGACATTTAACATTAGCACATCTGCAACTCATTCACGGCATGCCATTTGGAAGTTCTACCATAAAACACTGGAGCCCCAGAAACTCATGGTGGCAGGTCCCTGTATTCTCAGTCATTTCTGTCCCACCTGCAGAAAACATGGTTTAAGCCAGCCAACTACTCCCTGATCCCCAGGCCCTAGCACAATCTAGGGAGACCAGTGTGACACCCCAGTGAAGGTGAGATGATCAAGAACCCTGCATTGAAAGTATGCTAATATGCCTCAGAGTTGACATATCACTCGGACTGGCTCTCCTTGCTCCTCAGCTTGCAGACAGCCTATTGTGGGACCTTGTGATCATGTAAGTTAATACTTAATAAACTCCCCTTTACACACACACACACACACACACACACACACACACATCCTATTAGTTCTGCCCTTTAGAGAACCCTGACTAATACAAGCATCAAATAAATGTTGATTGCTATTAGTGGTAGCATTAGCAGTAGGACACATTGCTACAGAAAGAAAGAAGCATTTTCTCAGTTGTTTTTGACAGGTGATACATACACATGTATCTTACATTTTACAGTTATAAACAAATATTTACAGATGTTAACAACAAGTTAAAAGTGAGTCACAAGATACAAAAGTACCAGAGAAGATTTGGAGCAAATGTAATTTTCAAACATTGCTACTGGAAGTGTAAATTGCTACAACCACTTCAGAAAGCTGGCAATATCTACTAAAATTAAATATTTCTACACCCTATGATCCAGCATTTTCTAGTTCCTTCATAGTCCTTTATTTATTACTCCTCAATTCAATCACAACTAAATTTTAGATTAACCCAAGACATGTAATAAACCTCTTCTCTCTCACTCTTTGCTCTTTACTTTTTCCTATATGAGGCGGAGTCTCGCTCTGTCGCCCGGACTGGAGTGCAGTGGCCGGATCTCAGCTCACTGCAAGCTCCGCCTCCCGGGTTTACGCCATTCTCCTGCCTCAGCCTCCCGAGTAGCTGGGACTACAGGTGCCCGCCACCTCGCCCGGCTAGTTTTTGTATTTTTAGTAGAGACGGGGTTTCACCGTGTTAGCCAGGATGGTCTCAATCTCCTGACCTCGTGATCCACCCGTCTCGGCCTCCCAAAGTGCTGGGATTACAGGCTTGCTCTCTCACTCTTTACTTTTTCCTATATCTATTCCTTTTGTGTGGCTTTATATAGTATCCATAAGATGATAACTCCAAAATGTATATATGTGCTGCTCTACTAAACCTCAGATTCATATATCCAAATGCTTATTCAAATTATGTCTAAAGCTGAGTTCTTGCTGTTCTTCACATGCACCTAATTTTGCTCCTCACTCTTTCCACATCTCAAAAATGGAAGCCCTTCCTTTACCATTGCTCAAATAAAAAACTTTGGAGTAACCCTTGACTCCTCTTTCCTTAATATCAAATGTCCAATTAATCAGCCAATACTTTCACCTCTACCTCCAAAATATATCCAGAATCAAATCAATCCTTACAGTTTCCACTTCTGCTAACCTTGTCCAAGTCTCCATCATCACTCACCAGGACTATTGCAACAGACTCCTAACTTGTCTTGCAAATCCACCCTGGCCCATTCAGCCTATTCTCAACATTACAACCATCTTAAAAAGTAATTCTTGTTCTCTTTTTGCACATGCACTGAGTAAAGCCATGTGAGGATGCACAAAGAAGGCAGCTGCCTGCAAGTCAGGAAGAGAGCCTTCATCAGAAACCAAGTCACCAGAACCTTGATCTTGGAATTCTAGCCTCCAGAACTGTGAGAAAATAAAGTTCCATTGCTTAAGTCCAGTCTGTGATATTTTGTATGGCAGCCCAAGACAATCTGTCAACATTTACTCTCCACTATGGGGGCCATAGTGATATCACTGAACCACAGGAAAACCAGAGGACCCAAATTTGCTGAAGCATTTACTTTATAACTTAGTAGATATTTTAAGAACAAAGTACCCGAAGATCACAAGTTAACATGGGAAGCTACAAAAAGTACATTTACAAGTAATTCTCTAATGTATGATTTTTAAAAATCTGCTCCAACATAATTTCAAAAATCTGTTATTCCAATTTTTATTAGGTATGTGAGAAAAGTGAAACAGCTGTTAATATGTTAGCTGTATTAGGATAAGACTTTTGCAAGCAGTTAAGTGATGTAAGATGCATTAAAAAGGAAAAAAGAGGGCCGGGCACGGTGGCTCAAGCCTGTAATCCCAGCACTTTGGGAGGCCGAGATGGGCGGATCACGAGGTCAGGAGATCGAGACCATCCTGGCTAACACGGTGAAACTCCGTTTCTACTAAAGAAATACAAAAAACTAGCCGGACGTGGTGGCAGGCGCCCGTAGTCCCAGCTACTCGGGAGGCTGAGGCAGGAGAATGGCATAAACCCAGGAGGCGGAGCTTGCAGTGAGCTGAGATCCAGCCACTGCACTCCAGCTTGGGCGACGGATGGAGACTCCGTCTAAAAAAAAAAAAGGAAAAAAGTTAAGTGAATTCCAATAATAGTTTGATTCTTCCCATCCAAATCATGGAATCAAAGTGAAAAAAGAAAAAAAAAAACAGCCTCTCAAGTCCAAAATTCATCTGATGTTCACAGCTAGACCTCAATGTTATAACTAGCTGGACTGACACCCACAGCCAAGCCATCATGTTTTTCTGTTGGACATAAACAATCTCATAGGATATAACCTCAGGGAAAATTATTCTGAGATCATGACACAAAAAAGAACAAAATAAAATCACTTCAGAATTTTGTCTAAGCGCAGACAAAAACAAGGCTACTGTGCTACCCACAAAATATTCAATCACAGAATTGTCTCCACTTTGTGACAGCATCCAGTCTAGAGCTATACCCTGCTTCTGTAGACCTTCCTCAAATCACCCAACTACATCTCAAATCCTACATCTCAAATCCTACCTCAACTCCTACATCTCAAATAGATTTTTTTCTAATATCCTCTTACGGAGACATGCCATGGTTCCAACATGGTGTGTGTTCACCCTCACGGAAACTAGTAATAAGCCTAACTTGATCTTTAGCTAAAGAGCATTCACAAAAGTTGTGAAAATTCTTTCTGGAAAAGGTGAAATATCTGACATTGGGATGAATGCTATTATAAATTCAGTTAAAAAGTACTACATTGGAGATAAAATTATTTGCTTTTGCAGGGCTAATACAAATATAAATTTGGAACAAAGCACCATAGTAAATATAAGGTTCTTAGAAATTAAGAAACTCACAGAGCAGAAATATGTACCTAACTGTGGTACAAACATAATTCCTAACTGTCTTCGACAGCTTCAGTCAATCCCTTTGGCATTACAAACATGTTCAAGTCTTTCCCACTTTGAGAAGAATTCTCACAGCGAGGCTACCATCAGTGGTGTTTTCCTGTTGGCATGGTAATAGGGACCAAAAAATTGCCTTTGGAGCTTAGCAATCACAAAAGCCTTTTCTTCCAGAATTGGGAATTTCTAACTAAACAGGTCATAAATTCCTAACTGCCACTCAACAATCATTTTGGGGCACTTCCAGGGTTAACAGCTAAGTTCAAATTTTGGCTTTCATACCCAAGAAAAGTAAAATAGAAAGTTGCCTGGTGTGGCTGAGCTAACTTCCCTTTTTGTACCCAAGCTAAATGGCAGCTGATTTGGCTTAAACAGGTATACAATTCTTACTTCCATTCACCTTTCAAAATCCAGCCTAGTGGGGGAGTTGCAAGGGCATGGAGTCTAGCTCAAGGAGCACCTCCCCAGGTAGTCTTTCCCAGTACTCCCCGTTGCATTCAGTCACGCCCTCTCCTCTGCTCAGTAATGTTGTTCTCATCACATCATTATAATGTATTCATTACACGTCTGCCTCTCCCAATTAGACTATGAGTTCCCTACAGGCAACATTCAATAAGTCTTAATTATCTTAGTCTTCCCAGCATCTAGCACTCTACCTTGAGCTGAATTAAAGTGAAATAGCATAGACAAATTGACATTGTTTTAGACATAAAACAGCACAATGTAATATCTGCTAATTACAAATAACATTCAACAATGAATACACACACACACACACACACACACACGTACACGGAAAGGTACAAAGCTATCTCCAAACCTTATTTTAAAGCATTTGAATGATTTTTAAAAAATAGTATCCCTGTATACTGGTACTATTTTTTAGTTGGATTAGAAATTCAGTACCTATATGAACATGAAATCACACAAATGTTAGTAACTGCATTCAATAAATGAAAATACAACAGATAATAGCACGAATTAGAAAAAAACAGTGTATGAATACATCCGTCTTTTGCTTCACACTATTTTCAACTCCAAAGGTTGACCTCAAACATTAAAGAGCTGCTGATTGGAGCCAAGTATACTGGAAAAGTAGTTCTAGTATGAAAATCCTCTTATCAAATAAGCATGTTCCAAATTTGACCCTGAAAATTGTGCCTTTAACCATCTCCAAATTTAATCAATAAAAAGTAATAAGGCCGGGCGCGGTGGCTCAAGCCTGTAATCCCAGCACTTTGGGAGGCCGAGACGGGCGGATCACGAGGTCAAGAGATCGAGATCATCCTGGCGAACACGGTGAAACCCCGTCTCTACTAAAAAATACAAAAAACTAGCCGGATGAGGTGGCGGGCGCCTGTAGTCCCAGCCACTCGGGAGGCTGAGGCAGGAGAATGGCGTAAACCCGTCAATCTGGGAGGCGGAGCTTGCAGTGAGCTGAGATCCGGCCACTGCACTCCAGCCCGGGCGACAAAGCGAGACTCCGTCTCAAAAAAAAAAAAAGTAATAAAATAGGTAAAAATCCATTTTAAATATTTTTAAATGTAAATTGTACCTTTACAAACAATATCTAGACAGAAGTTAAGTTTTGTGATTAACACAGTCAGCCCCATCCATTACAGAGGTAATACCACCTAATGAAACTCTTGTGTAGGAGTCTGATGGCTCATCACGTTGGCAATCATCACAGAGAGCATCCACCTGTAAGGTAAAGAAACAATTACTTCAAACATAACAGAAGTTTAAAAATCAGAAACATACGCTTAAATCATTGTTGTTCAAAGAATGGTTTAAACAACTATAATAAGCATTAGTGAATATATTTCCGTTGACAAACACATCATAGACATGGGCTGATGATATCATAATGCCTGAGCTTCATCTTTTATACTTTAAGAGGAGCTTAGGAAAATTGAGCAGGAAGTACAGAGAGTTCCCACACACTCCCTCTCCTCTACCTTCAGTTTTCCCTATTATTAGCATCTTGCATTGGTATGGTACATCGATTACAACTGATAAACTAATATCCATGCATTATAGTCTGTAACTTACGTTAGGGTTCACTATGTGTTGTATAGTCACATACATTTTTTGCAACTTTTCCACGTATGCTTCAATAGTAAACTATGCATTTAAATAATTTTTCCCATTTTGACCTCAGATGCAGTGTTGGATGAATCATAATTCTTGTGCTATGACATGAACATCAGTGGTCCATGCGTGACTCTTTAAATTAATTAGTTATTCAGTTGGTGATTTTTGGGTTTTTATTTCAATTTTTATTTTAGGTTCAGGGGATACATGTGCAGGTTTGTTAGATGGACATATTGCATGGTGCTGAGGTTTGGGATGCAAATGATCCGATCACCCAGCTAGTGTGCACAGAACCTAACAGGTAGTTTTTCAACCTTCGGCCTCCTCCCTCTCTCCCCTTTCTGATAGTCCACAGTGCCTATTGTTCCTATCTTTATGTCCATGTGTATTCACTTTTCAGCTCTCACTTGTAGAGTGAGAACATGTGGTATTTGGTTTTCTGTTCTTATATTAAACCACTTAGGTTAATGGCCTCCAGCTGCATCAATGTTGCTATAAAGAACATGATTTTCATTCTTTTTGATGTCTGCATAGTATTCCATGGTGTATATGTACCACATTTCTTTATCCTATCCACCACTGATTCCATGTCTTTGCCATTGTGAAAAGTGCTGCAACGAACATACGAGTGCATGTCTTTTTGGTAGAATAATTTTTCCTTTGGGTATATACCTAGTAATGGGATTGCTGGGTCAAATTGTAGTTCTATTTTAGGTTTTTATGAGATATCTCTAGACTGCTTTCCACAGTGGCTGAATTAATTTACACTCCCACCAGCAGTGTATAAGCATTCACTTTTCTCCACAACCTCACCAGCATCTGTTATTTTTTGACTTTTTAATAATAGCCATCTGACTGGTATGGAATGATATTTCATTGTGGTTTTGATTTTCATTTCTCTGTGATTAGTGATGTTAAGCATTTTTTCATATTTTGTTGGCCACTTGTATGTATTCTTTTGAGAAGTGTCTGTTCTGGTCCTTTGCACACTTGTTAATGAGATTATTTGATTTTTACTTGTTGAATTAAGTGCCTTGTGGATTCTGGATAGTAGATCTTTGTCAGATGGCTAGTTTGCAAATATTTTCTCCAATTTTGTAAGTTGTCTGTTTACTCTGTTCATCATTTTTTTGTTGTTGTTGTGCAGGAGCTCTTTAGTTTAATTATCTATTTTTGTTTTGTTGCAATTGCTTTTAAGGACTTAGTTATACATTCCTTGCAAGGTTTGTGTCCAGAATAATAATTCCTAGGTTTTCTTCTAGGATTTTTATAGTTTGTGGTCTTACATTTAAGTCTTTAATTCACCTCAATTTAATTTTTGTATATGGTAAAATGTAGGGGTCCAGTTTCACTCTTACTTATATGGCTAGCCAGCTAGCTATCCCAGCACCATTTACTGAACAGGGAGTCCTTTCTCCACTGTGTGTTTTTGTCCACTATGTTAAAGATCAAATGGTTGTAGAAGTGTGGCTTTATTTCTGAGTATTCTACTCCATTCCATTGGTCTGTGTCTGTTTTTGTACCAGTACCTTGCTATTTTGGTTACTGTAGCCTTGTAGCATAGCTTGAAGTCAGGCAGTGCGATACCTCCAGCTTTGTTCTTTTGGTTTAGGATTGCTTTGCCTATTTCGGATCATTTTTGGTTCCATATGAATTTTTGAGGTTTCTTTCTGTTTCTATGAAGAATGACATTGGTAATTTTATAGGAATAGCATTGAATCTGAATATTGCTATGGGCAGTATGGCCATTTTAATAATATTGGTTCTTCCAATCCATGAGTATGGAATGTTTTTCCATTTGTTTATGTCATCTGTTGATATGGTTTGCATGTTTGCCCCCTCCAAATCTCATGTCAAAATGTGATTCCCAATGTTGGAGGTAGGGTCTGGTGTGAGGTGATTGGATCATGGCGGCAGGTTCCTCATGAATGGCTGAGCACCATTCCCCTGTTGATGAGTGACTTCTCACTCTGAGTTCATGGAAGATCTGATTGTTTAAAAGTGTGTGAAACACCGCCCCACACACCCCGCACCGTCTTGCTCTCTCTCTTACCATATGACATGCTGACTTCCTTTTGCCTTCAGCCATTAATGTAAACTTTCTGAGGCCCTCACCAGAAGCAGATGCTAGCACCATGCTTCCTGTACAGCCTGCAGAACCATGAGCCAAAATAAAACCTCTTTTCTTTACAAATTACCCAGTCTCAGGTATTTTTTATAGCAACACAAAACAACCTAATATGTCTATGATTTTTCTTTTCTTTTTTTTGAGATGGAGTCTTGCCCTGTCACCCAGGCTGGAGTGCAGTGGCATGGTCTCAGCTCAATGCAACCTCCACCTCCTGGGTTCAAGTGATTCTCCTGCCTCAACCCCCCAAGTAGCTGGGATTACAGCCACACACCACCATGTCTGGTTAATTTTTGTATTTTGAGTAGAGACAGGGTTTTACCATGTTGGCCAGGCTGGTATCGAACTCCTGGCCTTGGGTGATCCGCCCGCCTCAGCCTCCCAAAGTGCTGGGATTACAGGCATGAGCCACTGCACCCAGCCTATGATTTCTTTCAGCAGTGTTTTATGGTTCCTCCTTATAGAGATTTTTCAACTTCTCTGTTAGATGTATTCCTAGGTATTTTATTATTTTGTGACTATTGTAAATGGAAATGAATTCTTGATTTGGCTCTCAGCTTGAATGTTATTGGTGTATAAAAATGCTATGGATTTTTGTACATTAATTTTGTACCCTGAAACTGTATTGAAGTCATTTATCAGCTCTAGGAGCCTTTCCACAGAGTACTTAAGGTTTTCTAGCTATATAATCATATCATCAGTGAAGAGAGATATTTGACTTCTTCTTTTCCCATTCGGATGCCTTTAATTATTTCTCTTGCCTGATAGCTCTGGCAAGGACTTCCAGTACTATGTTGAAGAGGAGTGGTGAGAGTGGGCATCCTTGTCTTGTTCCAGTTCTGAAGAGAAATGCTTCCAGTTTTTGTCCATTTAGTATGATGCTGGCTGTGGTTTTGTCATAGATGACTCTTATTATTTTGAAGGATTTTCCTTCAATGCCTAGTTTGTGAAGGGTTTTTATCATGAAGGAGTGTTGGATTTAATCAAAAGCTTTTTCTGCCTGTTGAGATGATCATATGGTTTTTGTTTTTGATTCTGTTTATGTGGTGAATCACATTTATTGAGTTGCGTATGTTGAATCAACCTTGCATCTCAGGAATGAGGCATACGTGATTGTAGTGAATTAACTTTGATGTGCTGTGGATTCAGTTTGCTAGCATTTTGTAGAGGATTTTTGCATCTAAGTTCATGAGGAATACTGGCCTGAATACTGGCCTGTAATTTTCTTTTTCTGTTGTGTCTTTGCCAGGTTTTGGTCCCCCCTCCTCAATTTTTTGGAATAGTTTCAGCAGAATTGGTACCATCTCTTCTTTGTATGTCTGGTAGAATTTGTTTGCAAATCCATCTGATCTGGGGCTCCTTTGGTTGATAGGTTTTTTATTACTGATTCAATTGTGGAACTTGATATGCCACTGTTCAGGATTTCAATTTCTTCTGATTCCGTCTTGGAAGGTTGTGCGTTTCCAGAAATTTACCCATTTCCTCTAGATTTTTTAGTTTGTGTGCACAGATGTTCATAATAGTCTCTGAGGAACTTTTGTATTTCTGAGGGATCAGTGGTGATGTCACCTTTATCATTTCTGATTGCACTTACTTGGGTCTTCTCTTTTATTATTTGTTAATCTAGCTAGTGGTCTATTGATCTTATTATTTCAAAGAATGAACTTTTTGTTTCATTGGCCCTTTGTGTGAAGTTTTGAGTCTCAATTTTGTTCAGTTCTGCACTGATTTCAATTATTCATTTTCTTCTACTAGTTTTGGGGTTAGTTTGTTCTTGTTTTTCTAGTCCCTTTAGGTGTGATGTTAGGTTGTTAATTTGATATTTTTCTAACTTGTTGATGTAGGTATTTAGCACTGTAAATTTTCCTGCTGACACTGCTTTTGCTAAAACCAAGATATTTTGTATGTTGTATCTCTGTTTTCATTTATTTCAAAGAAATTTTTTATTTGTGCTTTAATTTTGTTGTTTAGCCAAAAGTCATTCTGGAGCAAGTTGTTTAATTTCCATGTAATTCTGTGGTGCTGAGAGATCCTCTTGGTATTTATTTCTATTTTTATTCCACTGTGATATGAAAGTATGATTAGCATACTTTATTGAGACTTGCTTTATGGCTGACCACGTGCTTAGTTTTCTCATCTGTGTGTAGATGAGAGAAGTGTAATATATATATATATATATATATATATTTTGTTTTGTTTTGTTTTGTTTTGTTTTTCTGTGGTTGATGGATGGAGTGTGCTGTAGATGTTCTATTAGGTCCAACTGGAGAAGCATTGAATTTGAATCCAGAATTTCTTTGTTACTTTTCTACCTCAATGATCTGTCTAATACTGTCAGTGGGGTGTTGAAGCCCCCCACTATTATTGTGTAGCTGTCAAGCTTTTCATAGGTCTAGAAGTGCTTGTTTTATGAATCTGGGTGCTCCAATGTTGGGTGTGTATATATTGAGGATAGTTAAATCTTCTTGTTGAATTGAACCCTTTATCATTATCTAGTGCCCTTCTTTGTCTTTTTATCCTGTTGTTGGTCTAAAGTTTGTTTTATCTGATATAAGAATAGTGACCCCTTCTCTTTTTTGGTTTTTTGTTTGCATGATAAATCTTTCTCCAACCCTTTACTTTAAGCCTATGGGTGTCATTAGATATGAGATGGGTCTCTTGAAGGCAACAGATGTTAGGGTCTTATACTTTTATCCAACTTGCTGTTCTGTGACTTTTAAGTGCGGGTTGATTTCGACACAAATAAACTTCTAAAGCAATCCAGGAAATGAAGGCTTGAGCAGTGCTTCTGCAAAGACTCCAGGTGCCTCTCTGTGTCAGTCTGAAGGCCCAGGGGTGTCAAGAGGGTTCTCCCAAGCCCAGGATTGCAAAGGTCCATGGCAAATCTTTGTCTTGGATCTTGTTGAACTTCCTTGCAACTCATGCTTTCAATTCTTTATCTGTCATTTCCGAGTTTCCATTTTCATTAGAGGCCATTGCTGGAGAGCTAGAGTAATACTCTGGTGATGTCTCAGCATTCAAATTTTTCATGATGGCTGAAATTCTTATGCTGGTTTCTTCCCATCTGGAGAGAAACGTGTTGGGTAGGATCTTTTGGCTTTGCTTCTATAGCCTTGTGCACTTCTGTCAGCAGGTTTCACATGGAGCTATGCAGTTCAACCTACAAACCAGTAGATGGCGGCTGCAGCCAAGAACCAGCTGTGGCACAAGCAGGTGAGTATGTACCTGATCTTTGCTTACTGTGAGGTGCATCCTGTTGTTTCAAGTGAAGGCCTAGACAGTGGAGTGCCCAGGTTCCTGAGGTTCCTGTTACACGGGGGTGGGGGACCATAGCTGGGCAGAGCTGGAGCCCCTGGCTCACCCGTGAATACCTTGATGGTGCACTAATAAGAGTGGCTGGGAGGAGCTCCTGGTGAAGTGCACTGAGGTCTCTGCAGGGGAATGAGGGAGTTGCACCAGCTCCCTGTCCTAGATAGGTAAGAACTTGATCTGTTTCTCTACCACAGCTCTGTTCCAGGGCTTGTGTATCCCAATTCAGATGCACACTGTAGCTTATCTCTGGACCACAATGTGGTTGAATGTCACAGGAAATGCCTGTTTTGCAACTCTCTGTGGGTGTGGTTTCAGGGCATAACCTCATCAGTCAACCTGATACAGATAGCTTTATGGCACTCCTGCCCTCTGATGTGGCAGTACTGCTGCTTCTTTTAAAGAGAGGACTTCATCTTTGGGCCTATGTGAATGGATGTTGGTTATGGTGGTGTCGGTTGGCTAGGTCGGTACAACCTTGTGCCCTAGGGAAATGGTCAGATGCTAACAGAGTTGGAATGGGGTATGTAGTTCCTCAGTTCCCAGGCCCCTAGATGGCCCACGGGACAGCATCTATGAGTCCTGAAGGGGCTGGACCTGGGTAGGATGAGCTCAGAGTTCAAGTGCTGGCTGTGATGGGGAGGGGTGGGCTGGTCCCCGGATCACTGGACAAGCTCAGGTGGGGGCAGGTGGGACGCGTAGGTGGTAGGAGTCCAGGGGAATATCACAGGCCTGTGGAGGGTGGGTTTTCAGAAGGGCTCTTAGCCTCAGGTGAAATGTTTGGGCAGGGGCAAGCTGGCTGTAGTGTGGGCCTTTCATTGGGGAGGGTAGGATCCCTCCGTGGTGTCAATGGAGACTGGTGGCTGTGGAGCATGTGCCCCACTTGCACTTCCCTCCCACCCAAGTGATAGTGGACTTTGCTGTTGGTGGCATGCAAAGGTGTCAAACCATGTCTGTTACCTCCGGAAGTTCTGCCCCAGAGGAATGCAGAGCCATGTTCAGGCTGGGGGCAGGACCACTGCACTGGGAGCCCAAGCTGGCAAGCCCTGCCTGGAAAGGAGCAGCAGGGGCAGAGAATCACATGATCTGCAGTGTGGTCACTTCCCAGAGGAGCACAGGTCTAAGGCTGCTCGCAGTGTTCAGGTGGTGGTGGGGCCACTGTGCTGGAAGCTCAAGGTGGCAATCCCTGTCTGGTGAGGCACAATGGGGTCAAAGTCTGCAGTCTGGACACTTCTCAAAGGAATCCAGAACCACAACTGCCCACAGTATTCGGGCAGGGGTGGGGTTGCTGTGCTGGGAGCTCAAGTCAGCAAGCCTTGCCTAGCAAGAAGCAACAGGGCAGTCTGGCCTCTGCAGCACTGTGGCCGCAGCCTCTATCAGGGCTACAGTGCCAGGCTTCTCAGAGATCCAAGTCTGTGGGGCTCCACGTGGGCTTGAGCAGTGCCTCTGCAAAGACTCTAGATGTCTCTCTGTGTCAGTCTGAAGGCCCAGGGGCATCAAGAGGATTCTCCCATGCCCAGGACTGCAAAAGTCCATGGCAGAAGTTTGGATCCCCCAGGGACTCTCACTCACTCACCCTTTCCCTGCTTTAGGGAGCTTCCCCAAGCTCCACGCCAGTCAGTCATATATTTTCTAAATGTGTCTTAAAATGTTATTTGCTCACCCACAAGATTTAATGTACTGTTTCTGCCTTCCAGGAATAAAAGATCAAAGAGGAATAAAAGATTTTTAAAAACTAATTCAAGGCAAACTGTAATAAACAATTTTAAAAGGTTCAAAAATTGGTTTCTGAGAATTCTCAGGAGGAAGAGAATTTCAGACTGAGAAGACAAAAGACAGTTTCTTGGAGGAAGTTATTTTGACCTGGGCTCTGAAAAAAGACAAAGATTTTACCTGATAAATAGGTTGGAGTTGGGGTTGGTAATTGGGGACTGGCAGGGAGACGGCAAGCGAGGAGAGAAAACGCAAGTCAAATTAGGGGAACAGGGAGAAAAACCATAAGACTCCGGATTAGGCACCTGGAAGACAGAAGCATGAGATAAAGTTGAGAAAACAACTGGGTGGTGGAAGGCTCTAAAAAAGACAAGTCAAATGCAGGCTTTAATTTATCTACAGTGAAGATGTATACAAAATTTATATTGATTATAGGTGTAATGGTTCTTATTTTATGTTTTGTTCTTTAATTACGCAAATAATACATGTTCATCATATAAAACATAAAAAAGACACAGAATAGCAAAAAGTAATATCACATAATTTATAAATCCACTATCAACATTCTGGTACTTACCCTGGTCCAGATGGTTTTACTATGCATAAATATATATGTGCCACTTTGGAGGAAATTTTTAATATTTTATACATTATTAACATAACATCAAACAATCATATATTTGAACAGATTGTTGAAATGTTATTTTAAAGGATAATATGCCATCCCACTGAATGGAAGTGACATAATTATTTACTCAATTCCACATGGTTGGACATTTGGCCTGCATCCTAACACATTGCCTACATGCCTGATTTATTTCTGTAGGATAAACTACTAGAAGTGGAATTTCTTGTTCAAAGATTTCTAATGGAAACTTCATCCATGGAGATGTAAATCTACTTTCATATTTCTTTTTTGAATAGCCTAGTTTATGACCTAGTCCCATTTCTCACTTGTTATCTTTGGAACTGTAAATACTAATTTCACTGAGGGTTATTCCCTCAGTGAATATTCAGGAGCTTGGAATGAAGCACCAAGCTCCCATCTATGTATCCACCACCACTTCTGTCAATGTGCAAGTGGGTATTCCTTAGCCCCTCTGACCTCTTTGTTCCCTGACTCCCTACTAGCTCAATCATATGGCAGACTTAACCTTCCCCAAGTTTCATGTCAAACTCCTCATTCTCCCTCCTCAGGTTATTTTCCCTTTCAAACACCATCAATTATTGAACTTCACTCACTTCATCATTTCAGCTGGCAAAACTCCAAAGGCCAACAGTCCAGCCATTCTCTTCCTTTACCATACCAAGTGGACTGCTGTAAAAACAAGACCAAATTCAGCTGTCTAGATCCACTTATAATGAGGGGCATACGTATCACATGGACACTCAATACTACCTCATGGCCTTTATTTTCTCAGAGAAGTAAGAGGCAAGGCTTGCCTATCTGTGTTTTCCAAATTTTCACTAATGGAAAGAAAATATTTGTGTCATTAAAGAAATAAAATTGGACTTGGCACGGTGGTAATCTTACTCCAGTTCCCTAGTAAACATGCCTTCCCACAATCTAAAACTATCTATACTCAAAACTGTAGCATTAAAATGTTATTTCTTTTTTTTTTTCTGAGGCAGAGTCTTGCTCTGTTGCCCAGGCTGGAGTGCAGTGGCATATTATTGGCTCACTACAGCCTCCACCTCATGGGTTCAAGCAACCCTCCTACCTCAGCCTCCCAAGAAGCTGGGACTACAGGCATGTGCCACCAGCCCAGTTAATTTATTTTTTGTAGAGACTGGGTCTCACTATTTTTCCCAGGCTGGTCTCTAACTCCTGGACCCAAGCAATCCTCCCACCTCCGCCTCCCAATGTACTGGGATTACAGGTGTAAGCCACCATGCCAAGCTGAATTTTATTTCTTTAATGACACAAATATTTTCTTTCCATTAGTGAAAATTTAGAAAACACAGATAGGCAAGCCTTGCTTCTTACTTCTCTGAGAATATAAAGGCCATGGGACAGGAGCTCATGGAACTTGCTGGCACCTATCCTGGCTTTCTCTGCCTTCCTTCCTTTAACAACGGGAGAACATCCAAGCCCTTCACAGGGCTGACCCTTCACTGAACACATGTTACCATTCCCTCTTATATCCATGAGAACATTGATCCTACAGTTACTGCTTCTCTTCCTCCTGTATCAAGATTTTTCACTTTCTAATGAATCAACATACAAACATACTCTAGACTCTCCTATCCTAAAAAAAAAAAAAAAAAATACACCTGGTGTGGTGGTTCATGCCTGTAGTCCTAGTACTTTGGGAAGCTAAGGCAGGTGGATGACTTGAGTCCAGGAGTTTGACATCAACCTGTGCAACATAGCAAGCCCTCATCTCTACTCAAAAACTCAGCTGGGTGTGGCGCTATGCGCCTGTAGTCCCAGCTACTCAGGAGGCTGAGGTGGGAGGATCACCCAAACCTGGGAGGTCGAGCCTGCAGTGAGCCAAGCCGTGACCATTGCCACTGCACTCCAGCCTGGGAAACAGAATGAGATCCTGTCTCAAAAAAATAAATAAATAAATAAAAAGATAAATAAACCTCATTGATCTGATCTCCCCTTCCGCCTCATTTCTTTACTCCTTCTCCCAGCAAAAGATATTGAAAAGAATTGCCTAACAAAACAGGCAAAGCCTGAAATTCAACTTTCACATTCCCTGATAAGTGCTTCCTGCATACCTGAGCAAAGGTAGTTTTGGGTTCATGGTGGGTAGGTGGATGAGGAAGAGAGACTTAAATGGAATTACATATAACAAGAAGAGAAGGTAATGGAGACAGGAAATTCTGTCAAGTTGTCTTACTGCAAAGGGAAAGAGGAAGCTTAAAGAAAAAGCAATCTTGAAGGCTGGGACTTGTATTTTGTAAGCTAAGGTTTGAACATGTTTAAATGCTGATGGATATTGGCCCTTAAAAGAGGGAAAGCCTAAAAAGACAGGAAAACAAGACATACTCAGTAGTCTAAGAAAAGATTTGGATAAAGGAAAAGAAATGAGATCCAAAATACAGGTACAGAGTGTTGGCCTTAGGAGAAGGGACACCTTTTCCATTCTAATAGGATGGGAGGAGGAGGGGACTGGTGAAGATATAGGTAGATTTACAGGTTTTGTTGTTAAAACAAACACCAAAAAGGGCCTAATAAACTAAAACATTTGGAAGAAATAAAAAACTACCCCACCCACCCAACTCCATCCCTCAAGGAGTGCTGGTCCTAAAGTGGCTTGATAAATGACTCCTTTATAATCTTCATGGAATATATCAATCAGATGTTTATTTGTGCAGAAATATAAAGAATTAAGGAAAGCTCCTGATTCTTTGCATAAATCCAGCATAATGGTGATTCTGAAAACTGATAAAAATCACATAAAGAGAAGCAACTGTACATCAATTCCATTTATGGAAATGTAAAAACCTAAATAAAAATGAAGTAAGCAAATCTAGGAGGACATTACAAGAATTATACATCATAATCATAACTTTGTGGAGACCGTTCCCATAAAGTAAGATTGGCTTAATATTAGGAAAATTCTTCATATTTTTCTCCATATCAATAGCTCAAAAGAAAAAAACTGGATGAAGATCTTGAGCTTGCTAAAGAACATTTGAAAACTGTATCATCCCTAATTTTATTTTTTCCTTTTACAAATTTTTTTCAGTACCCCAAAACTGGAGTATATCCCTAATTTTCAAAAACTCTAGAAATGAAATACAGAGGATACTTCTTTACCAAAACTAAGATATTTCAAAACACCTGTCAGTATCATACATTCCAATAAAACGGAAACTAGGTACGGCCTATAATGAGTCTTTCTTGTATTTCAAGATGCTCATTTGTTTCACATTTTAACATTTCTGAAATCAAGAGGATGGCCATAATCTATGCATACTTTAAATATCCATTATTAAATTATTGTTGTGCTTTAAAATTGATGAAAATAAAAAATTGATGAGATTCTGTTTAAAAGGACCAACCACGCCAGGTGCGGTGGCTCACGCCTGTAATCCCAGCACTTTGGGAGGCTGAGACAGGTGGAACACCTGAGGTCAGGAGTTCGAGACCAGCCTGACCAACAATCTGAAACCCCATCTCTACTAAAAATACAAAAATTAGCTGGGTGTGGTGGTGCATGCCTGTAATCCCACCTGCTCGGGAGGCTGAGGCGCGAGAATCACTTGAATCTGGGAGGCGGAGGTTGCAGTGAGCTGATATTGCACCATTGCACTCCAGCCTGGGTGACAGAGTGAGACTCTGGAAAAAAAGAAAAAAAAGAAGGAAAGAAAGAAAAGAAAAAGAAAAAGGAAAAAAAAGGACAACTAATGGTGAATAGGCATAAATACTCTCTATTTTCTAGATGTCAAGATCCTCTTTTAAGATCCTGTGATTGGTCGGATGAGGTGGCTCACGCCTGTAATCCCAGCACTTTGAGTGGTGGATTGAGTGGTGGATCCACCCAGCACGAGGTGGGTGGATCACCTGAGGTCAGGAGTTTGAGACCAGCCTGGCCAACATGGTGAAACCCCGTCTCTACTAAAAATACAAAAATTAGCCAGATGTGGTGGCACATGCCTGTAATCCCAGCTACTTGGGAAGCTGAGGCAGGAGAATCACTTGAACCCAGGAGGTGGAGGTTGCAGCAAGTCGACATCGTACCATTGCACTCCAGCCTAGGCAACAAGAACAAAACTCCATCTAAAAAAAAATAAAAATCATGTGATCATGCTATATTATTACACACATCAAAAATGTAACTATCTTTGTTGATTTTGAAGTTACAATGGTAACCTATAGAAGAATGAATGTGTACATGGATGTTTGTATAAATTAATACAATACTAATGAAAGGGAACAGAGCAGTACATAATGCAGCTTAGCCAAATTCCACATCTTTCATGATCCAAGGTCAATAAATACTGGCTAACATTGCTAAGTCAAAGAAAAGGTGTAAGAATATTACGTACATTATCCAGGTGCCCATGAGAAGACAGCTTCTATTTCTAAAAGTAAAAACCACAAAAAGCACTATGTCTGAAGAATATAAGTTGTCCAGGAAGGCATGAAGAAGAATTGTTACTTTTCATTTTACATCCTTCTAGAGTTTGAATTATTTAAGCATAGTTTTATGTGTATATAAAATTATGCAAATTTAAAGAAAGTTTATGTTAAGCATTCAGTTGACACTTGCTACCTAAATAACATTGACAATAAAGTATGTCTAAACCATGTAAGAAAGGCACAAAGAAGAGTCCAGTAAGTTTGTCATCTACCAAATTACGTAACAAAAATCAATACTATACAGGCAGATAAAATTAGTTTGAAAATACATTTATAAATATATTGATAATGATTTAAAGTTATACTAAAATTAAAAAGTTTATCTTAAATAATTTAAGTAAAAATTTATATTAATGATGGAACAAAAATATTGAAAATCTGGGAAATATACTTAGAAAGAAATATACAGAACCTACTGAAGAAAGTGTAGAACAATTTATAAGTATATAAGAGGGGAAACATGCTTTTTGAGGCAAAAGACAATTATCATTATGTCAGTTCTCTCTAAATTAAATCTATAAACTCAAAGTCATCCTAATTAAAAAATATCAGTGGATTTGATTGTTGCAGTTGTTTTTGTTGGAAATGGGAAAACTAAACACAATAATCTTTTAAATCGATACTGAAAAACCAACAAGCAAGAATGGCTGGGAAAATTCCAACAACATACACAAAAGTTTTGTAATCTGAAATCAGACTACAAAACATTGAAATATGTTACAATCCTTCCGTAATTCAAACCATTTGATCTTACCTTCAGGATAAGATAACACCATCAAATGAACATAATAGGGTATTGCCACAGTTTCAAATACCTATTGGAATGTAGTGTATGATACAAGTGGCATTCCAACTCAATAAGGGAAAAGGAGATTATTGTATTAAATGTATGGGGAAAACAGGGTAGCCATTAGCAAAACAAGATCTGTATCCTTCTCGCAATTGCTACACTCAAATCAATTCCAGTCAGATTGAATATTGTGATGTAAATAAACAAATAATGTTCAAAGGAAAACCCAAGTGAAATTTGTTTGAATTATGAAGTATAATAGGACTTTACAAGTATTTTTATTGAACCCCAAATCCATATGAATAAGACGACTTCATTTATAGTGTATAAAAATTAAACTCCATAAAGCAAAATTGAGAAACAGTCTTGGAAGAAATATCTGCAAAACATTCATACCATAAATATCCTAACAAAGCTCTAATTTCCCTAACATGCAAATATCTTTAATGTCCCTGATAAATAAATATCTCTAATAAAAAAGAAAAGTTGTTCTACTCTCATCAACACTCAAAGCAATACAAATAAAGTTATGAGATTGCTTTTTACTTCTCATATTGCCAAAGATTTCAAAGATTAATAATATTCTCGTCCTTGCCAATGTTGCCAAACAAGCAGTCTCGCAGCCTACTCCTGACAGTGTCAATTAGTACAATAAAGCTGAAGCATAATTTTATTATATTCATTAAAATGGTTAATATCTGGACTGAGATGAAGGTTGTACAACTCTGTCAGTTTATTAAAAATGTCACTGAGCTATATTATTAAAACTTGAGAATTTTATGGTAGGTAAATTATACTTCAGTAAGGCTGTTTCTAAAAAGTGACTAAAATATATGTCTGTCCACCCAGCAATTGCGCTTCAGCAAATGCAGAAAGCAGTTACTTGGGTAAAAAAAGGAAGTTGTAGGATAGCATAGACTCTAATAGTTATCATTGTTAATAATATTTTTAAATGCTGAAAACATAGATATGGAATTTATACTTTCATCAACAGAAGCCACTACAAAGATAAGAACAAATGTCTCATACAATCCAGTAAGTTAGACTTCAAATTCCACTCTACAACCACTATACCATGTCATCTCAGAGGCTGAATAGCACCCACACCCGAGGAACAAAGGCATCCCCAAACTCATACAACTCTTACTTTGATTGCGTTCAATCCATGAGATGTTTTATCTTCTTCCACAACTGCAGTAACTTTTTGACCAACTTTCATAAGTACATTTCCAGTCACAGCATCACTACTGAAGTAGATTAAATCATCAATTAAGTCATAATCACTGCAGAACCTTGTCACAACTCCCTGCAATTTTTAACCTGATGCCACCTAAGAGATGGGTAAACAAAAAGTTTCATTAGTTAATCTTAAAAGCAAACACACACTACAAATAAGCCCTGCCAGAGGAAACTATGATAGACAATTAACTAAATCTAGAAATAAAATGGGCTAGACTCAAGATACAGATGACAATAACAGTAGAATGTAGTAGTGTAATGTATAGGATTCTGGAGGCAGAATGTCAAGGTAGAAATGCTGGTTCCACCATTTCTCTGTATAGCACAGTGGCTCCAGGCCCAAGGCAGCTGAATGCTGAAGTGACGAGCAGTGAGTCTGGAGCCAGAATGCCTGACTTTGAATCACAGCTCCTCTCTCCTTATCATCTGCATAACTGTGAGCACATTTGTTAACCTCTCTGAAATTTTTTCATCTGAAAAACCAAGACATTAATAATGTCTGTCTAATAAAGTTGTTAGAAACATTGACTGAAACATACGTGTAAACTGCTTAGAACTGTGAATGCCTCCACAGGTTAGAGTGTAAATGTTGTTTTTACATCTATATCTAGAGAGTCTTTAAGCATCCATTATGGTTATACAATTTCATCATTATCAACAACAGCAACAGGAGGAGGAGGAGCATCTGGAGATTCTCATCAGGCAAAGCACATAAAGAGATCTGGGGATTTAAGTCTAGCACAAATGTGCATCCAAATCACTCAGATTTTTTTTTCTGAACAAACACAGCTAGTAAGCCATAGTTCAGGATTTGAATGCAGACAGTCAGGCTGTGGATCTCGCACTGGGAACTACAGCATCTCAGGTGCCTCCCCAAAGACTTGAGTAAATTGGCAGGACGACTGAGAGAGATCTTGACTATCATTTATGATTATGGAATCAGAAGCGAAGACAATCTTGAAAAATTGGGGAAAAATAATCAAATTTATTAGCTGAAATCATAAATAACAAGAAAGTAGAAGGGACAAGGGTGACAACTACCACTCAGGCACTTGAAAAATATGTCAAAGACTCTTCTACGTGGCCCCATTAGTAAAAGTAAGGCTAATTAGTGGACGCTGCAGTGAGAGATTTCAGCTAAAAAAAACAGCCTTCTCTGGCAAACTTTGCTAAGACTCAGCCGACCGCCTCTGCAGAGGTTCATACTGTGCCGGCAGAGAAGCTACAGGGAGATCCCAGCACCCTGAAGGCAGGGAGCAGGGTTCCTGCTGAGAGAATACTGCGGACCAAAGATGACACCCTCCTGAAGACAGTGTGAATTTACTCTTGTGGCAGGAGGCGCTTTCAGAGGCAGGGAACATATCCAGTAAGAAATGGCTGCTGGGCCAGGCGCGGTGGCTCACCCCTGTAATCCCAGCACTTTGGGAGGCTGAGGCGGGCGGATTACGAGGTCAAGAGATCGAGATCATCCTGGCTGACACGGTGAAACCCCGTCTCTACTCAAAATAGAAAAAAATTAGCCAGGCGTAGTGGCGGGGGCCTGTAGTCCCAGCTACTCGGGAGGCTGAGGCAGGAGAATGGCGTGAACCCGGGAGGCGGAGCTTGCAGTGAGCCGAGATCCCGCCACTGCACTCCAACCTAGGCGACAGAGCGAGACTCCGTCTCAAAAGAAAAAAAAAAAAAGAAAGAAAAGAAATGGCTGCTGGGCCTGAGTGCAGAGGTGTAATTTCTGCTGGACTACAGACCAGCTGTGTACTTTATCTTTCCTGTTTGTGTCCCTGACTCAGCTGT
This sequence comes from Piliocolobus tephrosceles, assembly GCF_002776525.5. NCBI lineage: Eukaryota > Metazoa > Chordata > Mammalia > Primates > Cercopithecidae > Piliocolobus > Piliocolobus tephrosceles. The sequence continues at coordinate 19,237,176 of NC_045445.1, forward strand.
AGAATGGACATCACAATACTAGGACCTCTCTCGTTGAATTTTTTTGTATCAATGATATGCACGCCCTTTCTTAGCCCAGTGCTTGGCACATACAAGCACTCAACATAAATTAGAATAAATATAATTCAGAGCAGGGATGTGTTCCTCCCCAGCAAGCCTTCTCACGTGTTATGGACTCACACCGACCAAAGGCAAATGCCTTCACATGCCTGAGTGTCCACTCAGTGTCAGACTCTGGAGCAGGCTTTTAGGATACAAAATTGAACGCGTTAAACGTGGCTCCTGCCCTCCCACAGGCAACACATACGTGACTCTTCCACTTGGCTTCAAACACATGCTCGTTTGGGAAACATCAAATTTACCCTCATATCAGCGAGATCCACTGCTACTGGAAATACAAAAAGGGAATCTGTTGCACATTCACATGGCATCCATACAAGAGAAATTCCAAAGGCATCTGGGACATGGTGGTGAATTCTTGTGATTCCATCTACTCTGGAGGTTGAGGCAAGAGGATTGCCTGAGCCCAGGATTTCAAGGTTGCAGTAAACTATGATTACACCAAAAAGTCTGAGTCACTGAATTGATCTGGAGATGAGGATGGCTAAGTGAATAGGGTCAGGTGGCGGAGTGCCACGCAGGGCATTTGGATTGCGTCAGTACTATTTTCTTTTGGGGGCTTTAACCTTCCTTATGCAGACTCAAGTGACTCCAATGTGCCCCCAAGGCTGTGGAACACTTTTAGAGGCAGGTCAACCACTTCCCAAAGCCCACTAATAGATAATGTAGTGGGTATTATTCTTCCAATGCAATCTTGGCTATTCAGGGGCTCTTCATGGTCTTGGGATCTAAGACAGAGCCCTAAATCAGCCTGCCTGCCCCTTTTTCTCACCATCATCCATTCTGCATTTCAGGCAGCTGCTTATTTCCTGGGTTCTCCTTCCACACCTGGAGCTCCCACCCCAAATGCCCTATCTTGCTCCCACATACCCACACTCTGGCACAGCCTAGGTGTGGAAACCCCTGGCCAGTCAAGCCCCTGGGAGATGTCCTGTGGTGAAGGAGAGTGGAAGCATTTACCCATCTGTGATCCTCCTACAGCCCTACAGCCTCACTCTCCCATGCCCCCAACACTCCCTTGTCATGGATGTCTTCCCAACTTCAGGAGATTCCTGCTTCTTAGTTCTTCTACGCCGCTGTTGGCTGCCAGAGTCTCATCTCCAGTACCCCTCTTCTGGACCACCCTTACCACCCCTTGACCCTCTCAGATACATCACTTATCAGCCTGCTCTCTGAGGACCCTCTATGCCTCATCAGTCATCAAATCCCTTAAAAACCCTCACACTCCTGGTCAGGTAAAATCACACAAGCTATTTTTGCCTGTTTATTTTGTTGCATGTATTTTAGTGTCATATCTAAGAAACTATTGCCTAATCCAAGGTCACAAAGAGTTACTACTACATTTTCTTCTAAGAGTTTTGTAATTTTAGCTCTTTCATCAATTTTGACTTAATGTTACATATGGCATGAGATAGAGGTCAACTTTATTCTTATGCATGTGGGTATATAGCTGTCCCTGGATGATTTGTTGAAAAGACTGTTCTATCCCCATTGAATGGTCCAGATATTCTTGTAGAAAATTAGTTGACCATAGATATGTGGTTTTATTTCTGGAATATCAATTCTATTCCATTAATCTATACGTCTATTCTTTTCCCAGTACCACATGATCTTCATTACAATAGTTTGTATTAAATACTAAGTCAGGTGGCGGTGATAGCACTGGTGGTGAGATTCTCTTCTGAGTCCCAAGCACTGTGACTCTGTGTTGGCAGTGGTTGCAATGGGCTGCGTGTGTGGTCTGCAGGCCAATAGGTGGTGCTTGCGGGTTGGAGCCAGCAGAAGTGGTAGTGGTAGGGTGTTTATGCCTGACCTCCTTCCCCCACAAGAAGTGCTTGGGTGTCCCAGGTAATGGATCGGATTGTGGAACCCCCAGGCCCCTGGATCCTGCACTCTGTCTCAGAAGTAGGAGGCAAAGCCTGGCAGAGAGAGATGCTGGGTAAGCTTGTGCTCAGGCCCCCCAGTGGTGAGTGCATGCACCAGCCATGACAGGGAGTGGGACAACCTTCAGGCCCCTGATAAAATGCTTGCGCGAGGGATAACCACTGCAGTGCTGAGGTCCTGCCACAGAAAGGATGGGGCTGGTCTCAGTGGACATAGCCTTGGATGGTGGGTGGAAGACTTGTGTCCCTCTCATGCTCCAGTCCTAGGGGACTCCTTCCACCATTCCAGCTGTCACAACCAACCCAGTTGCTCAGTCAGAACTACCTAGCCAACAACTCAGCCTCAGGCTGTAGAAGTCACTGCCCAGCTAAAGACCAAGCCTTACAGGCAATTCTTATCCTGCCTAGGCCCCAGGGGAGGTGCCTGATTCCAGCATCAGTGGCTGTAGCCCTAGCCCACGCGGTGCTCACTTCTTAGTCCTGGTTTCAGGGGCCCAACCCCCACTCACACCTCAGTTCTGCCAGCAGTATCCCAAGTTTACCTAATGCCTCAGACTGGCACCACTGGTCCCTAGGATCATTCATAATCTGTTAAGAGCTAGGATCAAGAATAGTATCTTGCTGTAGCTGCTTAGGCCTCAGGAAGGCCATGGGATCCAGGACGCATTCTTCCCCTGTGAGGTAGGAGATCAGCAGGACTTGTTTTCTGAGCACCAGTCACACACAAAACAAGAACTGATCAAAACAGAATGAAGCAAAGAAACTGCCCCAAACCAGATAAAACCAAGATGGTGATGAAAGCAACTTCTGGTTGCCCTCACTGCTAATTATAACGTATTAGCATGCTAAAAGAAACTCCTACCAACACCGTCACAGTTTACAAACGCTGTGGCAACCCCCAGAAGGTACCTTATGCGGCATAAAAGGGAAGGAACCCTTGGCTCCTGGAACTCCCTGCCCCTTTTCCAGAAAATTCATGAATAACCTGCCCCTGATTCAGCATATAATTAAGGAGTAGCTATAAATACAGCTAGCCAGTAATCCATGAGTGCTACTCTGCCTATGGGGTAGTCCTGCTCTGTATTTGGAGCGGCCATTTTTCCTGTACCCTATTTCTTGAATAAACTTACTTTCTTTCACGTTCCTCTGTTGGCTCACTTTTGAGTTCTTTCCTGCATGAAGCCAAGAACACTCCCAGACTGAGCCTCAACTTTGGGGTTTATCTGTATCATCTGGAGTAGTTCCTTCTTAGAGTCTCCCAACCACTTCTTAATTTAGATTAAGTGCTTGGAAAGATCAAGGCTCTCCAGTGACCTGAATTGTATGCTTTCTCAGTAGGAATGCAATGGGGAATCCATTCCCCAGTATGGGAGAGGGTGAGTGTCTATTTACAGTGGACTGCAGTGAAATCACTCCCAGTTTTCATCAACACAATTTTTCCCAAATTGATCTATAGACTGAACACAATCTCCATCAAAATTTCAATTATTTTGCAGAAATTGAGTTTATTTTAGCACGCTAATATATTATAATTAGCATATAATGATTAGCATATAATTAGCCTAAGTGGAGTCACTCCCAGTTCCTGGATGGTACCAGCCACACAGGCTGCCTGTTTTTCTTCTCCTTCCTAGATTTTGGTGTTTCCTTTCACTTTTCTGTTGAACTATAGTCGCTCTTAGATAATGTATTCAAAATTTGGTTTTCTACACACTATTCTGGTTCTTCTAAGTGGATGAGGTATGCTTGAAATGCTTCTAGTCAGTCATCTTGAAAACTTAAGCCAAATAAAAATTTGTTAAATGGATGAGTTACTGTCTTAGCCTCCTACACCACAGTGTGAACTTCTTAAGAATAGTGACCCAGTTGATTTTGTCTTCTGAGTACTCAAACTTTGTTCTGCTTTTTCAATATTGTTTTAGCTATTTTGGGTCCCTCATATTTCTGTATGAATTTTAGAATTAGCTCAATTTCTGCAAAAAGAAATTTGGAATTTTGATGGAGATTTTGTTCAATCTATAGATCAATTTGAGAAATAATTGTGTTGATGAAAAGAATCAAACTCTGTAAAATATTTGAAGAGATTTATTCTGAGCCAAATATGAGTGACCATGGCCTGAAACATAGCCCTAGGAGATCCTAAGAACATGTGCCCATGGTGACCAGGGTACAGCTTGGTTTTACACATTGTGGGGAGACATAAGACATCAATCAATACATGTAAGATGTACATTGATTCAGTTTAGAAAGGCAGGACAACTGGAAGTGAGGGCTTCCAGGTCATAGACGAATTCAAAGATTTTATGATTATCAATTAGTTGAAAGGACTTATCTAAAGACCTGGAATCAGTAAAAGAGAGTGTCTGGATTAAGATAAGGGGATTAAGATAAGGTTTGTGGAGACCAAGGTTCTTATTATGCAGATGAAGCCTCTCCAGGTAGCAGGCTTCAGACGGAACAGATTATAAATATTCTTTTATAATATTTATAAAAGCTGCCAGACACTTAGTTAATTCTCTCCTGGATTAGGAAAAAGATCTGGAAAGAGAAAATGATTCTCTACAGAATGTAGATTTTCCCCACAAGAGACACCTTTGCAGGGCCATTTCAAAATATGTCAAATAAACCTATTTTAGGGTAAAATACTTTTATTTCTTTCAGGGCCTGCTATCTGTCATGTTGGTATTTTATTACTACAAAGAGTCTGTTTGTCAGCCTTAATGTCTCTATTTTCATGTTAATGCTGGTCACGTATGCCTCAATTCCAAAGGGAGGAAGGTTTAATGTGGCATATCCAACCACCCATTCCTATCATGGCCTGAACTAGTATTTCAGGTTTACTTTAGAATGCACTTGGTCAACAGGAAGGGTTCATTTAGTTATTTGGGGGGACTTAGAATTTTATTTTTGGTTTATATTCTCTCCCTCTGGCCAAGATTTACCAGAGGCAACATCGATGGCTGCCAAACTTTTATTTTGTCCCATAGTATTGCCAGGGAGGTATGGCTGCCTGCCCCAGGTCTATCCTCTCCCTCAATAGGTCCCCTATGGCCAAGGGACTTAGAGCCTATTTAATGTTCTAGGCCAGATGGAAATGGAGATGGACAGGCATTTATCAACCCTTAAAATTCATCAAGCAATACAAAATCCAACAAACAAAAAGCCAAAAGTGAGGTGACAAAGTAGACTTATCTATAACTTCTATGTCAGCTACTGTAATCTTGGTTTTAATTACAGACTTGTAGCAATTAGCTGTATAAAACATAGGCATTGGTAAAACCTTTTAAGCTAAAGAATTTAGACTTTTGTTATGCTGCAATGCTCTTTGTAGTCTTTTGAATAATTTGTCCTAAGGTGTCTGATTTAAAATTTTTCATATATATATATAGATGTATATGTGTGTATATATATGTATGTATATGTATATGTGTGTATATATGTGCATAAATCTCATACCTGAGAGTATTATATCTAGGAGGTTTTGTCACTAGATATGTTTATAGCATCTTAGTAATTTTCTTTTAATTCTATAGGAAGCAGGAAATTATTTATTGTTGGAATGAATGAAAACATGCCATGTAATAAATAACCCAAGAGACAAAGTCCCTTATTTTTACTAGCTGTTTGGGCATTTGTGTGCTTATCCTTGATTTGAAGGGTCTGAACTAATTTTGTCCCTCAAAATTGGCCCTTACATTCTCAAGCACCCACCTCTTCTAAAATAGTCCCTGAGCCTAGAGGGAGAGTGCTTATAAGGTTTTAGCAGCAGAGCATTTGCAGTGCAAAACAGATCAGGCCCGTGGGATTCCAAATGAGGGAGATTCACATCTCTAGTCTTTGGAAGACCATGATTCTGGTTTTCTTAGAGGTAAAACAAGGAGAGATAAATACCATTAATAATTCAACAATCAAAAGAGAATTTTTGTGTCAGAACAGAAAGAAAAACCTATTCCATTAGGGCACCAAGTAAAAACACTATGAAGAAAATCATAACCTGATTCATCTTTGGAGGATTATTGTAGTCAAGAAATAATTCCTGATTCAATCTGCACTCAAAAACAAAAGTTAGGGCTGGAATCTAGTCACAGATATGTTACAGTTTTCCATTAAAATATCATTTCTCTCTTTCCAGCCCTCCTTTTCTAAAGAGAAATTCTACTAAGACCAATTTGTGCAAAATAAGTTTTAGGCTTACTATAGTTGGCCTGATTATTTGCATAAAGTGCAGCAATAATGGGTTGGCCAAAGAGGCCCTTTTCGGATTGGCTTTGCTGGAACTTCACCTAAAAATATGCTATTCTAGTCAAAGCCTTAGTAAAATAACCAGTGTCTCCAACGATGTCTTGTTTCTATAGAAAAGACTCTTACTAAATTTATACAAATAACTATACTGCCATAAAAATCAGAATGTGCATGAACAATGTCCAGATTTGATAACTGAGATGGAGAGAAAGATAAATTTTGCTTACAAAAACATACTTTACCCAATTATTTTCTTTTTTAACCAGAGCAACAGGTTAAAAATGACTGAGGGAAAGGTAGATGATAGAAACAATAAATAAGTAAAACCTAATGTATATTAGAAGGTAATAAATATTATGGGAAACATATGACAGGGCACAAACTTAAGAGTGCTGGGGAGAGGTGAAAAGTTATATTTTAGAATAGAGTAATCAGGGTAGGCTTTAACAGGAAAGCAATAGGTGGGCAATGACTTGAACGAGGTTGGAGAGCTAGCAAGGTAGATCTTTGGGTAATGAAATAGTCTCTGCAAAGATCATGACAGAGAGAGAAGCAGGCCTGAGTCCATCTTGCTTCTAGTGTCACAAGCTGGCTGTCCTCATTCATTCTTGGGTATAGGCCAAGCTAACCATGGAACAAACTTAATTTATAGTTTAACTCTGAAGCAAGGATGAAAATAGTCCCACCCTACAACTGACCCCCTACTTGTTTGGGGACTGAAACTACCTTTGCAAGACTAATGAAAGGCCACAAGATTAGGATTATGGGAGGTGCCTGAATTCTGCTAAGATGCAGGCACAATTAAATGATAACCAGCCATTGTTCCCTAGCTTGCTTTTCTATAATTCCATACTACTCAGGAGTCGTGTCACCAGGGGTCACAAAATTTGTGACTTCCCCAATTGCTCCTATAGACATCACTGTTGTAGAACCTAAAATTGGCCTTTTGAGATGTTTTTTAGACTTTTTCATTCTGGCAAAAAACCAGCTCCACCTAGACCTGTGACTCATGACTCAATCAGTCCTGTGGCCCCCACGCAGAGGCTGACTCAGTGCACAAGGGCCGTTTTCCATACTTCTATGATTTTATCTCCAAGAAATCAGCAGCACCGCTTCCCTCGCCCACTTCCTGCCAATGATCCATAAAAGTATTAGCCTCTGAGTTCTCAGGGAGGTTGATTTGAGTAATTACTCCCTTCCATCCACTTGACTAGCTCTGTAATTATTAAACCCTTTCTTTAGTGCAATACCACTGTCCCAGTATATTGGTTTTATCTGTGCAGCAGAAAAGAACAGTTCATCAGATAATTACAGTAAGAGCTATCAGCATGAAACATTCAAAGCATGCCATTTAGGATCCTGTAAAAGACAAAAGAAGCCCCCAAGGCTGAAGGTTTTAGCTAGGCTTATAATACAATAAAAATCGATGTGGTCAGAAAGATACAAAACTGTCATTCTTTACAGATGATAAGATTTTCTACTCAGCAGAGAAGAACCAGATATTAACCGATGTAATTAATGAGAGAATTTAGCAAGAATCCTAGATATAAAAATCAATGTAAAAGCCAATTTTACTTCTACCATCAGTTAGAAATGTCATTTTTAAAATGTAGGGTTTAAAATGACATTAAAAGGACACACAATTCAATAGATAAATGGGCAGAAGATTTGAAAGAAGCAGTTCTTAGAGGAAATAACCAAATTGCTAAAGTATATTGAAAAGGTATTCAGCTTCATTGGTAATTAAAACAAGGTAAACTAAAATCACAATGACATACTAATTCAAATCTATCAGCATGGCAAAAATTTAAATCTGATTATATCAATAATAAAGGAGGATGTAGTGATGAAACTCTGACCCACTGATTGAAGGTATATAATTGCTGCAGACACTTTGGAAATCAAGTTGAAATTAGCTAGTGCATGTTGAAGATACACATTTTGACTAAGTATTCCACTCATGGGTCTATATCGTAAAGAAACTCTTGCACATGTGCATCAGCAGACATGTACAAGCATGTTCTCATCAGCACTACATGTGCTAGCAAAGCACTGGAAATAACTTAAATGTTCACCAACAGCCCTGCTCCTAGAACAGTGCCTGGCATACAGTAGGCACCCATTAACCATAGGAAAAGTATTCATAAAATGGCATGCATTCTATTCAGCCTTCTACTCAAAGTGGTCCAGCATCATGAGGTTCATTCTTGAATTCCTTTCCTGCTTATCCATAATTTATTTTTCTGGCAGTGAAAATCTGGCTTCCTACATCTCATGTATGTACTATCATTTTACCAAAATGGTGATTTGCCATAAATCTCATCCTATTTCTTACTTTGTTCCCTCTGTATGTTTTTAAAGACCTATCCATGTTGCTATGTGTGTATCTAGTCTCTTGCCCCCAACTACTGCAGAGTATTATCTCATCCTATGCATCCACCTATCTTACTAGCATGCATTTTTCTTTGCGGAAAATGATATATATACACACACATATATGTGTGTGTGTATATATATCATTTTCATACATACACACACACACACACACACACATATATATTGTCTCCAAGAAGGGCTTCAGCAAAGGCCTCATCAACAATCACTAGGGAGAATCTATCTCAGTGCCTTTGCAATAACTGTTCACTCCACATGGATTTCCTCTGACTTTTTCCCCTATGGTTGTTTCAGCAACTTGAGGGCAAGGGTTTTATTCTTCTTGTTGTTGTTCTCTGCCATACCTTCAAGCTCTAGAAAAACTCCTGTCTGATAGTGAGTACTCAATTAATATTTGAAGAATAATTGAATGAGAGAAAGGTAAGGTAGGTGGCAATTCCAGGAGACCTAGGGAAAGAGTCTGGTTTCAAGGTGAGTCAGACCAAATCAGAATATTTCACTTCCCTCTTTCTAAACACTATTTGTTCTTACTTATGATAATGTTACGAATGGCTCTTCAACAGAAGGGGTATTTCTCAGAAGACACGAGATCTCATTTCAACTCTGCCTCTTCCTGGTTTTGTGACCTGTTGACAGGGCTCAGGCTGTAGCAACAACTTATAGGTGAGTAACTTGATAATTTAGGGTTTGCATAGTAAAATGGTGTTCCTAAAGCTACAAAATCTCTTCTGCCAATAAATATTTTACTAATGTTTAGACAAACATTTCTCCAAACTTGTAATAGCATTTGTTGCTTTAGAGGACATATATTATTAAGTATGTAATTCATTATGATTTATTGGATGAGAGAAGTTCCCAACCAGAAGAAAAAGAAAATAAATCATTAATGAATTAATAAATGTAGTTACATCTTACTATTTCTTCCTCCATTCTTTGTCTTTTATGCCTAAATTTTGGAGGAGGGGGGAGTTAACCTCTCTCTCTCTCTCTCTCTTTTCTCCCTCTATCTCCCCATAGTTTTAGTCATATTGGGCCCACAAATTTTTATCCATTTTTTCTCTTAACATTAAATCACCAGCAATTTTTCATACTTTACAAAAGGACATTTAAATGGCTTTGTAATTAATGTTCAAGTGGATGAATTGATATTTCTTGAACCATTCTCCACTACATGGTTGTGCAGGTTATTTTTAACTCACTGCTCTTATAAATGACTCCAGTTAATCTCCTAATATATGTTCCTATAGTGCTCTGTACTTTTCCTCCATGGCACTTTTCACAACTTGAAATAATCATCTTTTTCATGTGTATCTTTTAAATAATCAGCTCCATGAGGGCAGGGACCACATTTGTCTGGTTCCTTATAGTGTCCTCAACAAAACACATAGCACAGTGCCTAGTGCGTGGCAGATACTCAACAAATATTTGTTGAATAAATGAATGAATAAATAAACGAATAAGTGAATGAATGAAAGGCATGTTGTCTTAGTCAACTCCATCTGTCATAACAATATGCCATAGAATGGGTGTCTTAAACAACAGAAATTTATTTTCACACCTTTATGGAGGCTAGAAGTTCAAGATCAAGGCGCCAGCATGGTTGGTTTCAAGAGATCTGGTTGTCTGAAAGTGTGTGGCACTTCCCCGCTCATGCTGTCTCTCTCCTGCCAGGCATGTGAAAATGTGCCTGCTTCCCCTTCATCTTTTGCCACGATTGTAAGTTTCCTGAGGCCTCCCCAGAAACAGAAGCCTGTATAGCCCACAGAACCATGAGCCAATTAAACCTCTTTTCTTTATAAATTACTCAGTTTCAGATAGTTCTTTATAGTAGTGCAAGAATGGACCAACACAGATGCCAAACACTATAGCTGGTTCTCGGCCCCAGACGGTGCCTGGGGAAGGTGAGTGAAGGGACTTTGGGACTGCCCACTCTTGCCACAGAACTCTGGGATCCTAGCTGCAGGGGACCCCACCCTCTATGGATGTTTGGCCTGGCAGGGGAATCTCTCTGGAGATTAGACAGAGAGGGAGCTACAGCAGGTGCAAAGCTGGGGAACTATGAGCATGGACAGCTCCAGTGGAGCCTGGCCATAAGCATCCACCCCGAGGGCTGCTCACTTCTTTCTGAGAGGCTCTGGTCTCAGCTAACTACTAGGAAGAATGCAGGGCCTGTTACCCCATGGGACTGGGGCATGTCTGTCTTGCAGACTTATCTGCCCACCACCCCCTTACAGGGCCCCTGATTGGCCACCCCGCAGGAATGTGTACACAGTGCAGCCTCAACTGCCTGGCCTGGGTGCTTTGCTCCACCTGAGTGTGTTCTGGCAGGCTGGAAGTACTTTTGATCTGCCAGTGCACCTGGAGCCCAACCCCAGTGATCTGGAGGAGGGAGCTATGATTAAGGGCTGGGTGCCCCAGGGCTGCAGTCCACAGCTCAGGAGTGCTGAGCTGGGGTCTGTGCTTAGTACTTGAGTAGAGGAGGAGCCCACACTCTCAGAAAACTGAAAGAGGTGAGTTGTACGGGTTTGCCGGCTAGTGTGGGGCCAAGGGATGCCTACCTCCATAGGGCTTGTCTGGTAAGGATGTGGCCTGTCTCCCTTCCAGGCCTTTCCCCAGGGAAGCCTCGCAACCCAAAAGACCTAACAACGACAACAACAAAATCACAAGCATAGTGCTAGTGATCAGAGGTGGCTCCCCCAAGGCCCAGGCGTGGACTTGGTGAGGAGGTCACCCACCTCTCTCCCCCCGCACCACAGTACAAAGCTGCAAATGCAAGGATACACAAGAGTCATGTGGCTAAGAGCCTGTCTACTGCCCATTGCTCTCAAGTGCCATCTACTAGATCGCAGCCCAAACTACAACAAAAAACTGATTCTCCTGCTCCTGAGAAATCAAGGGCAAGAATTCAACAAAAAACAAATAATCTGTACAGAGCCTTAGACCTCTGGAAACCTCGAGAAATAAAGCCAGATGACTACATTCAACTTACACCACAGTTGAAGGAACACCAGCCTTCCCAGATGAGAAATAATCAGCATGAGAACACTGGCAATTCAAAAAGGCACAGTGTCCCCTTACCTCTAAAGGAACTTACTAGCTCAACAGCAATGGTTCTTAACCATTCTGAAATGTCTGAAGTAACATACATGGAATTCAGTATCTGGATGGCAGGGAAACTCATCGAGATCCAGGAGAAAATTGAGACTCAATCCAATGAAGCCAAACAATCTGGTAAAATGATCCAAGAGCTGAATGATGAAATAGCCATTCTAAGAAAGACCCAAACTGAACTTCTTGAGCTGAAAAATTCACGACAAGAAGTTCATAATATAATCAAAAGTATTAACAGCAGAATAGACCAAGCTGAGGAAAGATTCTCAGAGCTTGAAAGCTGGTTCATCAAATCAGCTCAGTCAGACAAAATAAAGAAAATTAATTAGAAAAAAAGAACAAAACCTCTGGGAAATGTAGAATTTTGTAAAGAGACCCAGTCTATGACTCATTGGCATTTCTGAAAGAGAAGGAGAGAGAATAAGCAACTTGGAAAATATATTTGAGGATATAGTTCACAAAAATTTCCCTAATCTTGCTAGAGAGGTTGATATACAAATACAAGAAATACAGAGAACCCCAGTCAGATACTACACAAAAAAACCATCCTCAAGGCACATAGTCACTGGATTCACCAAGATCAATGCAAATTTAAAAAAAAAATTTTTTTTGAGACAGGGTCTTGCTCTGTTGCCCAAGCTGGAGGTGCAGTGGCACAATCATGGCTCATTGCAGCCTCAGTCAAACAGGCTCATTCGATTCTCCCATTTCAGCCTTCAGAGTAGCTGGAATGACAGGCATATCCCAACATGCCCGGCTAATTTGTACATTTTTTTGTAGAGGTAGGATTGAACCATGTTGCCCAGGCTGGTGGTCTTTAACCCCTGGGCTCAAGTGATCCACCTATCTCAGCCTCCCAAAGTGCTAGGATTACAAGTTTAAGCCACTGTGCTCAGCCAGATAAAACATCTTAAAGGCAGCTAGAAAGAAGGGGCAGGGCTGTGTGCAGTGGCTCACGCCTGTAATCCCAGCACTTTGGAAAGCCAAGGCAGGTGGATCACTTGAGGTCAGGAGTTACAGACCAGCCTGGCCAACATGGTGAAACCCCATCTCTACTAAAAATACAAAAATTAACCAGGTGTGGTGGTGGGTACCTGTAATCCCAGCTACTCAGGAGGCTAAGGCAGGAGAATCACTTGAACCCGGGAGGTGGAGGTTGCAGTGAGCCAAGATCATGCCATTGCACTCCAGCCTGGGCAACAGAGCGAGACACCATCTAAAAAAAAAAAAAAAAAAAAAAAAAAAAAAAAAAAAAGACAAAGAAAGAAAAAAAGAGAAAGAGGAAAAAAAAGAAAGAAGGAGCAGGTCACTTACATAGGGAATCCCATCAGGCTAGCAACATACCTCTCAGCAGAAACCTTACAATAAAAGAAACTGTGGACCTATTTTCAGCATCCTTAAAGAAAAGAAATTCCAGCCAAGAATTTCATATCCCACCAAACTAAGTTTCATAAATGAAGGAGAAATAAAATCCTTCTCAGACAAACAAATACTGAAGGAATAGTGTACAACTAGATCCATCTTACGAGAGATCCTTAATAAAGTGCTAAATATGGATTCAAAAGAACAACACCTGCTACCACAAAAGCACACTTAAGCATGTAGCTTAAAAAGACACTGTAAAGCTATGCAATCAAGTCTACAAAACAACCAGCTAACATCACAATGACAGGATCAAAATCCAACATATCAGTTTGAGACTTGGATGTAAATGGCTTAAAAGATACAGAGTGGCAGACTGGATAAAAAAACAAGGCCCAACCATCTGTTGTCTTCAAGAGACAGATCTCACATGTAATGACACCCACAGGCTCAAAGTAAAAAGGTGGAGTAAGATCCACCATGCAAATGGAAAATAAAAGAGGGTAGGAGTTGCTATTCTTATATCAGATAAACAGAGTTTAAACCATTAAAGATTAAGGACAGTGAAGGTCATCACATAATGATAAAGAGTACAATCAAAACAGAAGCCTTAACTATCCTAAATATACATGCACCAACATTGGATAGATATGTTGGAGATACATATATTTCCTAAATATATCTGCACCCAGATTAATGAAACAAGTTCTTCTCGGCCTCTGAAAAGATGTAGACAACCATGCAACAATAGTGGGAAACCTCAACACCCCATTGATAGCATTAGACACATCATCAAGGCAGAAACAACAGCAACAACAACAACTCTGGACATAAACTTGACACTTGATCAATTGGACCTAATAAACATCTACAGAACACTCCACCCAACAACCACAGAATGTACGTTCTTCTCATTTGCACATGGAACATATTCTAAGATCGACCACGTGCTTGGTCATAAAACTAAGTCTCAATAAATTCAAAAAATCAAAACCATACAAACCAAACTCTTGGACCACAGTGCAATAAAAATATAAGTTTATATCAAGAATATCTCTAAAAACTACACAAATACATGTAAATTAAACAACTTACTCCTGAATAAATCCCTGGTGAACATCAAAATTAATGAAGAAATTTAAAAATTATTTGAAATTTAGGAAAATTGGGACACATCTTATCAAAAATCTCTGGTATGCAACCAAAGCAATGTTAATAAGAGGAAAGTTTACAGCCCTAAGTGCTATAAGTTAGAAGGATCTCAAATTAATAATCGAACTTTGCACCTGAAGGAACTTGGAAAAAAAAAAACCCCAAAGCTAGCAGAAGAAAATAAATAACTAAAGTTAGGGAAGCACTTAATGAAATTGAGATGCAAAAATACATACAAAAGATCAATGAAACCAAGAGTTGGTTATTTGAAAAACAAAATAAGATTGACAGATCACCAGCTATATTAACAAAGACAAAGAAAGAGAAGATCCAAATAAGTACAATCAGAAATGACAAAGGCAATATTATAACTGATCTCACCGAAACACAAAAGATCCTGAGAGACGACTATGAACAACTCTATGGATACATATTAAAAATTTGCAGGAAATGGATAAATTCCTAGAAGCACACAATCTCCCAAGAATGAATCAGGAAGAGATTGAAACCCTGAACAGACCAATATCAACTTCTGAAATTGAATTAGTAATAAAGAATCTACCAGCCAAAAGAAGCCCTAGACCAGATGGATTCATAACCAAATACTATGAGATGTGCAAAGAAGAACTAATATCAATCCTAGTGAAACCATTCCAAAAAAAAAGAAAAAAATCAAGGAGGAGGGGCTCCTCTCTAACTCATTCCATTAAGCCAACATCAGCCTAATACCAAAATCTGTCAGAGACACAATGAAAAAAGAAAACTTCAGACCAATATCCCCCATGAGCATAGATGCAATAATCCTCAACAAAATATTAGCAAACCAAATCTAGCAGCGTATCAAAAAGTTAATACACCATGATCAGGTAGGCTTCATTTCTGAGATGCATAACTGGTTCAACATATGCAAATCAATCAGCAAGGTTCACCACATAAACAGAATTAAAAGGAAAAACCATATGAACATCTCAATAGATGTACAAAAAACTGTCAATAAAATCCAACTTCCCTTCATGATGAAAACCTTCAACATACTAAGCATTGAAGGAACAAACCTCAGAATAATAAGGTTCTATGACAAACCCACACCCAGGTTCATACTGAATGGGCAAAAGCTCAAACCATTCTCCTTGAGAACTGGAACAAGTTGAGGATGCCCACTCCCACCACCACTTTTCAACATAGTATTGGAAGTCTTAGCTAGAGCAATCAGGCAAGGAAAAGAAATAAAAGGCATCCAAACAGCAAAAGAAGAAGTCGGCCGGGCGCGGTGGCTCAAGCCTGTAATCCCAGCACTTTGGGAGGCCAAGACGGGAGGATCACGAGGTCAGGAGATCGAGACCATCCTGGCTAACACGGTGAAAACCCGTCTCTACTAAAAAATACAAAAAAGAAAAACTAGCCGGGCAAGGTGGCGGGTGCCTGTAGTCCCAGCTACTCGGGAGGCTGAGGCAGGAGAATGGCATAAACCCGGGAGGCAGAGTTTGTAGTGAGCTGAGATCTGGCCACTGCACTCCAGCCTGGGCCACAGAGCGAGACTCCGTCTCAAAAAAAAAAAAAAAAAGAAGAGGTCAAACTATCTCTCTTCACTGACTATATGATTCTGTACCTAGAAACCCCTAAAGACTATGCCAAAAGGATCCTAGAACTGATAAATCACTTTAATAAAGTTTCAGGACACAAAATCATTGTACAAAACTCAGGAGCATTTCTACACACCTGCAATGTCCAGCCTGAGAGTGAAATCAAGAACATAACCCCACTTACAATAGCTCCAAAGAAAATGAAATGCCTAAGAATACAGCTAACCAAGGAGGTGAAAGATGTCTACAAGAACAACTACCAAACAATGATGAAAGAAATCAGAGATAACATAAATAAATTTTTTAAAATTCCATGCTAATGGGTAGGAAGAACTAATGTCATAGAAATGACCATACTGCCTAAAGCAATTTACAGGTTCAACACTATTCATATCAAACTGCCAATGTCATTCTTCACAGAATTAGAAAAAAAAAACCTATTCTAAAATTCACATGGAACCAAAAAGGAGCCTGAATACCAATGCAATCCTAGGAAAAAAGTACAAAGCTGGAGGCATCATACTACCCAACTTCAAACTATATTATATAGCCACAGAAATCAAAACGGCTTTTTGTACTGGTACAAAAACAGACACAGATACCAATGGAACAGAATAGAAAATTCAGAAACAAGGCCACACATCTACAACCATCTGATCTTCGACAAGGCTGAGAAAAACAAGCAATCGGGAAAGGGCTCCCTATTCAATAAATGATACTGGGATAGCTGGCTTGCCATATGCAGAAGATTAAAGCTGGACCTCTACCTTTCACTATATATAAAATTTTACTCAAAATCAATTAAAGAGTTAAATGTAAGACCTCAAACTGTAAAAATCCTGGAAGATAACCTAAGAAATACTCTTCTCAACATCAGCCTTGGCAAAGAATTTTTGACTAAGTCCCCAAAAGCAACTGCAACAAAAACAAAAATGGACAAATGAGACCTAATTAAACTAAAGAGCTTCTACACAGCAAAAGAAACTGTCAATAGAGAAAAAAAAAAAACAGATAACATGCATAATGGGATAACATATTCACAAACTATGCATCCAAGAAAGGTCTAATATCTAGACTCTACAGTGAACTTAAATTGACAATAAAAAACAAATAACTCCATTAAAAATGGGCAAAGGACATGTACAGACATTTCTCAAAAGAAGACATACAGGTGGCCAACAAATATTATAAAATGCTCAACATCACTAATCGTCAGAGAAATGGAAATCAAAACCACAATGATATACCATTTCACACCAGTCACAATGGCTATTATTAAAAAGTCAAAAAATGACAGATGCTGGCGAGGCTGCAAAGGGAATGCTTATCCCTGTTGATGGGAATGTAAATAAATTCAGTCACTGTGGAAAGTAGTCTGGAGATTTCTCAAAAAACTTAAAATAGCTACCATTCAACCCAGCAATCCCATTACTGGGTATATACTCAAATGAAAATAAATCATTATACCAAAAAAACACATGCACTCATGTGTTCGTGGTTGCACTATTCACAATAGCAAATATACTGAATCAACACAGGTGCCCATCAATGGTAGATTGGATAAAACAAATGTGGCACATATACACCATAGAATACTATGCAGCTATGAAAAAGAATGAAATCTTGCTACTTTGCAGAAACATGGATGGTGCTGGAGGTCATAAACCTAAGTGAATGAACACAGGAACAGTAAACCAAATATCACATGTTCCAGCTTAAAAATGGGAGCTAAACATTAAGCACACGTGGGTATGAATATGGAAATGATAGACACTGTGGACTACTAGAAGGGGGAGGGAGGAGGAAGGGAGAAGGGTGAGTTGAAAACCAATCTGTTGGATACAATGCTCACTAGCTGGGTGACAGGATACATATCCAAAACCTCAGCATCATGCAATATTCCCATGTAACAAACCTGCAAATGTACCCCTGTGTATCTAAAATAAAAGTCAAGACTGGGCACAGTGACTCATGCCTGTAATTCCAGCACTTTGGGAGGCTGAGGTGGAAAGATTGCTTGAACCTAGGAGTTTAAGACCAGCCTGGGCAACATAGTGAGACCCCCATCTCTACAAAAAAAAAAAAAAATTAATTAGCGGGGCATGGTGGCATGGCCTGTAGTCCCAGCTACTCGAGAGGCTGAGGCAGGAGGATTGCTTGAGCCTGGGAGGTGGAGGTTGCAGTGAGCCAAGATTGCATCACTGAACTCCAGCCTGGGTGACAGCACAAGAACCTGTCTCAGAAAATAAAATAAAATAAAAGTTGAAATTTAAAAATAAATAAATAATAATGCTGATTGTGAATGCAAATAAACTGGGTTCACAGACTCCCACCTAACCTATCTCAGAGCCTCAGTTTCCACCTCCTTACAAGCCCCCTTCACTGCAAGTACAGGCAATAGAGACCTGTCACAACCCTTTAGTCACAACCCTTTCAAATTACTGGATTTTAGATGATAATTACTCTTCAGGATGGTTGCTGAAATTTAAAGATGCTAAAAAAGCTAAGGTGCAATGTGAATATAACAATCAGACTCTTTCAATGGAAATCTTTTATGACTTGATAGAAACCTGACATTATCACCACGCTTCTGTGTGTGCCAGCTGACATGGTACCTGGGGAAGATAAATGAGGCTATAACAATTTTTGGTCCCAATTCTGAATCCTCCCACAGACGAGGTGACAACTAGAGCTGGCTACAAACAGAGAATTCAGTGTGTAAAAACTGAAGAATTTGGAGCTTTAACAGCCAGTGAGCAACAATTTTTGATACATTTACAAAAATGTTTTTTAAAATTCTAAAAAGGGGAGAACTGTTCTCTCACTCTCAATAAAATATTAGAAACAGACACATAAAATGACAAACTATTCTCTCGATGGGTGGCAATGGCCAAGTTCTGGGTTCCAAATAATCCTTGGGTTGGGAACCATTAGTGCTGGAAAGGAAATGGAAGCTCCACAGCTTCTACCAGAATTCCAGGATTTCAGAAAGAACACTATAAACTGAAGAAATGAAAAGTAAGGAAGAGAGGCACGGGGTGATATTTCCTCTAAATCTCAATGTTGACTGGAAAGTTGGAGGGCTCTAGGGCTCCATTTGCTGTGGCTGGACAGAAGAAACTTCACTGGCTGTTGTGTTCTAAAAGCTACCTGCAAAGTATCCCTTTGTCCAGAACACAGACTACTCCCCCATACAGGGAGCAGGAGGCAGATGCAGGCAGGCAGAGCCTCAGTGGCCCCAGTACAGCTGCTGGAAGCTCAGGCTGATATGCAAAATGCCAATTCATTAAGAAACAATATCCAGTTGCTTATGAAGCAGGGGCATTTTCCTCTCTCCAGCTGCCATGCCCCTGGAGCATGGCATGCTATGAAAGTGGCAGGGTCAGAGGAAGGCTTGGGTTACTTTTTGGAGGGCAGGGCCATGTTGAGGTACAGATGCTCCAGCCAGGGCTATTTCACTAAAATCTCACTAAAACAAATCTGTTCTAGAACAGTGTAGTGAGCTTATGGGATTTCAGAGCTGATCAAAGAAAAAGATATGACCATGAGGAGGACATAGCACACAATAACTTCCATTTACATGACTTGCATTGAAGGGGTGGCCTGCCCCTCCACACCTGTGGGCGTTTCTCGTTTCTTGTTAGATGGAACGAGAGACTTGAGAAAAGAAATGTGACACAGAGACAAAGTATAGAGGAAGAAAAAGTGGGCCCAGGGGACCGGCGCTCAGCATACAGAGGACCCACGCTGACACTGGTCTCTGAGTTCCCTCAGTATTTATTGATCATTATCTTCACCATCTTAGAAAAAGGGAAGTGGCAGGATAATAGGATCATCTTAGGGAGAAGGTCAGCAGTAAGACATATGAATAAAGATCTCTGTGACATGAATAAGTTTAAGGAAATGTGCTGTGCCTTGATATGCATATGCAACATCTCCATAAACCTTTTTAGTGCATAAAGAGCAGCATTTAGTGCATAAAGATCATAAAGAGCAGCATGCCGCTAGCATGGCCCACCTTCAGCCCTAAGGCAGTTTTCTCCTTTCTCAGTAAATAGAACATACAATCGGGTTTTACACCAAGATGTTCCATTGCCCAGGGACAGGCGGGAGACAGATGCTTTTTCTCTATCTCAACTGCCAAGAGGCCTTCTTTCCTCTTATACTAGTCCTCCTCAGCACAGACCCTTCACGGGTGTCAGGCTGGGGGACGATCAGGTCTTTCCCTTCCCACGAGGCCATATTTCAGACTATCACATGGGGAGAAACCTTGGACAATACCTAGCTTTCCTAGGCAGAGGTCCCTGTGACATTCGGCAGTGTACGTGTCCCTGGGTACTTGAGATTAAGAGAATGGTGATGACTTTTCACAAGCATACGGCCTTCAGGCACTAGTTTAACAAAGCACACCCTGCACAGCCCAAAATTCGTTAAACCTTGAGTCACCACAGCACATATCTCTTGCAAGGACAATGTTGGGGGTAGGGTCACAGATTAACAGCATCTCAAATACAGAACAAAATGGAGTCTCTTATGTCTACTTCTTTCTATATAGACACAGTAATAGTCTGATCTCTCTTTCTTTTCCCCACATTGCATGTAAGGGGAAGTCTCTCACTAAATGAGATCTTCCAGAGGTTAAGGTGAAGGGAGAGAGACAATGTGCACCCAATGTGAAAAACGGTTTGGCATTTCCTCAGAATGTTCAATACAGAATTACCGTGCATTTATACATTTTTGTGTTGCTATCAAGAAATACTTGAAGCTGAGTAATTTGCAAAGAAAAGAGGTGTAATTGGCTCAGGGTTCTGCAGCTTATACAAGCATGACACCTGCATCTGTTCAGCTTCTGGTGATGCCTTAGGAAGCTTACAATCATGGCGGAAGGTGAAGCAGAAGCAGGCACATCACATGGCAAAAGCAGAAGCAAGAGAGAGCGAAGGAGGAGATCCCAGACTCATTTAAACAATCAGATCTTGCTTGAACTTAGAGAGAACTCACTCATCACCAAGAGGATGGCACTAAGCTATTCATGAAGGATGCATCCCCATGATCTAAGCACCTTTCATCAGGCCCCACCTCCAAAACTGGGGATCATATTTCAACATGAGATTTGGAGTGGACCAATATCCCAACTGTATCATACCATATGACCCAGCAATTTTTCCTTGAGGTAGTATACCCAAAAGAATTGAAAACAAACATTCACACACTTGGACACCCAAATGAATTGAAAACATTCAAACACATACTTGTACACAATGTTCATAGTTGCAGTATTTACAATAGTTAAAAAGTAGAAACAATGCAAATGCCCTTAAATGGATGAATAAACAAAAATTGGCACATCCATACAATGGAATATTATTCAGCCATAAAAAATGAAGCACTGAGACATGCTACCACATGGATGAACTTCAAAAACATTATGGTAAGTGAAATAAGCTAATGACAAAGAACACATACTGTATGATTTCATTTGTATGAAATATCCAGAATAAGCAAATTTAAAGAGACAGAAAGCAGATTCGTGGTTGCCATGAGCTAGGACCAGAAAGAGGATGGGTTGTAACTGCTTAATGAGTATCATTTGCAGTGATAAAAAAAGATTTGGAACTAGATAGTGGTAATGGTTGCACATCATTGTGCCAAAGATGGCCAACAAGCACACAACAACATACTCAACATAATTAGTCACTGGGTACATAAAAATCAAAATCACAATGAGATGCACATCCACTAGGATATTACAATACAAAAGACAGGCAATAAAAAATGTTGGCAAGGGTGTGGAGAAACTATAGCTTTCACACATTGCTAGTGGGATTGTTAAATGGTACAGCCACTTTGGCAAACCCTCTGGCTGTTCCTCAGAAAGTTAAACATTGAGTTACCACATAGTCCAGCAATTTCACCACTAGTTATATACCCAAGAGAAGTGAAAATATATGCCCACACAAAAATTTGTACATAAGCATTCACAGCAGTATTAGTCACAATAAGAAAAAAATGGAAACAACCCAAACGTCCATCATAAACCAAAAATAAAATTCTCAGGCCACACAACCATCTGAATGGATTCCTCCTTTCATCCAAACACATTCCAAAGTTAACCTGAAAAACTAATTCAGGCCATGATTACAAGGTGGACCCAGAAATACCTCATTATACCCTCCTCCCTTTTGGAATTGCTGATAGAATAGACTATAACTCTGATAAGAAACATTCACAATCTATTCTCTCTGAGATCTGCTACCTGAAGACTTCATCTGCATGATAAAACCTTGGTCTCCACAACCCTTTCTCATAACCAAGACATTCCTTTCTATTGATAATAACTCATTCAACAAACTGCCAATCAGAAAATCTTTAAATCTACATGAAACCTGGAAGTCTCCCACTCCCCTGCTTCTAGTTGTCCTGCCTTTCCAGCCCAAAACAATGTCCATCTTAACATGTATTGATTGATGCCTCATGTCTCCCTAAAATGTATAAAACCAAGCTGTACCCCAAACACCTCTGACACATGTCATCAGGAACTCCTGAGGCTGTGTCACAGATGCATCCTTAATCTTGGCAAAATAAACGTTCTAAATTGATTGGGACCTCTCACAGATACTTTTGATTTACACCAAATTTGCTCCATCTATGCAATTGAATGTTCTTCAGCCATAAAAAAATGAAATACTGATATTTACCACAGGATGAACTTTGAAAACTTTCTGCTAAGTAAAAGAACCAGTCCACAATATACCATATATTGTATGCTCCATTTATATGAAATGTCCAACATAGGCAAATCCATGAGATAGAATGTATATTAACTTTTGCCAATATAGACCATCCTCCTCATGAGTTTTTAAAATGGTGTTTAATGGTTGAAGCAGAAACTATTATGTCATCTGATGCGATGCTCAATATATGTAGAGGACATACCTAAAACATTTGTATTAAAAGTGAGAAGGGCAAACATCCCTAAATGGAAGATTTCTATACCTTACTGGAAATGGTTTAAAATGTCCATGCCAGTAGATTGTGATAAGTTAATATGTATATTGTAATACCCAGAGTAATCACTAAAGTAACCATAAAAAGACATATATTAAAAAAAAAAAAACAAACACTATAGATAAATCAAAATAGCCCCTTACAAGGGGATGGGGGGAGGGGAGAAGGGGATTCATTGCTAAGGGATACAGAGTTTCTTTTTGTGGAAGAAAAATGTTCTAAAACGAGATCATGGTGATGGTTGTACAACTTTGCAAATATCCTAAAAACTGTTGAGTTGCACATTTTAAAAGGATGAATTTTATGATATATAAATTATATCTCAAAAAAAGCTGTTAAAAATAAATACTAGTAAATAAATAAGCATATTCTAATCTCATTCTTTCTGAAGCCAAACATCTATATAGAAAAAATAAAACAAAACTGGTACCCCACATACGTAGTATAGAGGCCCATTGCAGGTGCCTCATTTTAAGAGAAACATTGATAAAATGGCATACTTCCAGAGGACTGCAATGCAGATGATAAAGGAACTGACCTTATGAAGAACACTTGAAAGAAAAGTTTGTTGTTTGGAAAACAAATATTTAGTAAGGAAACATGAGTGTTACTTCAACTATCTGAAAGTCTACCATGCTAAAGGGTTAACCTATTATTGTGCAAAATTTAGAATTTATACCAATGGATTGAGATTGTCTCTGTTCGACATAAGGAATGGACCATCTTGAGAAGCAATGAAGTTCCTGTCACTTAATCATTCTAGCACCAGCTGGAAATTGATCATTGGTCAGGGATATTGTTAAAATAAGTCCTCTATGAGGGGAGGATATTAAAATAGATGGTCTTAAAGATCCTCTCCAATTGTAAGATTTTGAACTTCCAAGTTCAATTTCTAAAATTTATTTCCATTATAAAATCATGTATAGTTTTGGGGGGAAATGGTTTGTTTATGGGGAACATTAAATTATGCTTAAGAATGAGTAAATTTTTAAAATTAAGAACATTTGAAGTGACTTTCTTATAAATAGGATATACTTGAGTCATGGTTTTTGTTTTATATCCATTCTACCTATCTCTGTCTTTTGATTGGTATGCTTAGACCACTTACATGTACATTAATTATTGATATATTAGGACTTCAGTGTGACATATTATTATATGTTTTTTCTTTGTTAATTTTGCTTCTTGTTCTTCTGTTTCCATATATTACCTTCCTTTGGGTTACTTGAAAGTTCTTTAGAACTTCATTTTGATTTATCCATAGTGTGTTTTAAAAATATATGTCTTTGTATAGTTACTTCAGTGGTTACTGTAGGTGTATTAGTTCGTTCTCATGCTGCTATGAAGAAATACCAGAGACTGGGTAATTTATAAAGGAAAGAGGTTTAATTGACTCACAGTTCCACATTGCTGGGGAGGCCTCAGGAAACTTTCAATCATGGCAGAAGGCAAAAGAGAAGCAGGCACCTTCTTAGGGTGGCAGGACAGAGTGAGTGCAAGTAGGGGAAATGCCAGATACTGACGCTTATAAAACCATCAGCTCTTCTGAGACTCACTCATAAACACAAGAACAGCATGGGGGAAACTGTCTCCATAATTGAATCACCTCCACCTGGTCTGGCCCTTGACGTGTGAGGATTATGGGGATTACAGTTCAAGGTGAGATTTGGGTAGGGACACAGAGCCAAACCATATCAATAGGAATTACAATATACATATTAACATCACATTCTACTACCATGGATATTTTAAACCATTTCCAGTAAGTTGTAGAAATCTTACTTCCATTTAGGTTTATTTACCTGCCTCATTTTTAATACAAATGTTTTAAGTATTTCCTCTATATATACTAAGCCTCACATCAGATGACATAATAGTTTCTGCTTCAACCATCAAACATCATTTTAAAAACTCATGAGGAGGATGATCTATTATATCTACCCCTGTATTTACTCTTTCCAATTGTTCTTTTTCCTTCCTGAAGTGCCATCATCTTTCTGTTATTTCTGTTTAGGAAACTTCCTTCTGCCATTCTTTAAGCGTGGATCTGTTATTCGCAAATTCTCTTAATCTTCTTTTATCTGAAAATATCTTTATTTCCATTTCATCCTTAAAAGGTGTATTCATGGATATACAATTTGTAGCCCCATCTGTTGTCCTAGCTACTCCAGAGCCTGAGGCAGGAGGATCGCTTGAGCCCAGAAGTTCAAGGCTGCCATGGGCTATGACCACACCACTGCACTGCAGTCTGGGCAACAGAGTGAGACCCTTTCTCTAAAAAATTATTTAATTGTGTTTGGCAGCAGGTGGAAAAGTGGACTACCGATCAGCCATGCTCCACACCATCTCCTTCAGTTTCCTTGATGCTCAGTTTTGTCTTTTTTTTACATGATCGTGTAGGTAGGACAATTGCCCAGTCAGTGTATATGAATCTACTGCGTTCCTTAAACAGTTAACGTGGGATACCATAGAGATGATCAGGTGTGACGGTGAACAGGTATTTTGAGAGTTCTTAAATACCCACGTCAATGTTTGTTGTGAAAACTGGGATGGGGTCGGTTGAACCTACTTCTTGCGGACAGTTTTACAAAAGTCATGACCATAAAGAAGTGTGAGCAATTCCCCGCTTTATTAAACACTGTGAAAAAGCGCTACTGGGTTTTGATTGGTTTACTTTTAATAAAGATTGAATGAAACCACGGAAGGGCTTTTAAGAACACTGGCAAAAAAAAAAAAAAAAAAAAAAAGCCATAAACAAGAGCAAATGAAAACCCGAGACAACGTTGTATGGATCAAGAAAACTGCTGAAAAAGGGAAGGACAACGGGGAAATTCGCCAATAAAGAGATATACGTGACCAGCAAATATAGCAGAAAGGGAAAAATGCACGCATGTAGGTTTGGTGGCACTCTGTAGCGCAGAATTACTGCACTATGTGCATTAAAGAGGAATGCGAATTAAAGGAAGAAGACTCTTGGCTGGCAGGTTTTCAGGGGAGACCATGGGAGAAGGGGGGTGATATGAACAGGCAGAGGTTTCTGCATGTGCTTTCTGTACAGAATCAGCTTAGCGGTCCAGACTGTCGTCTTCCACTTCTGCTCCAACCTAGGAGACGGTGTCCCAGGGATCCGTGGCAGCTCCTGCCTTGGGAGGCGCCCGGAAAGAGGCAGGGCTTTGTGGGCGGGACCGGACGGTGGGCGGAGCTGAGACTGCAGGGCTTGTCTGGTGGGCGGGGCCACTGCTCGGACGGCCTGTCTGCCGGGGGCGGGGCTAAGCTAGGAGCGGAGCTAGGCTGGTGGGCGGGGCCCGCAGTGAGGAGGTGTGGAGGGGGCGGAGCTGTGCGGGCTCGTGTAGGAGGGGCCGAGGCAGCGGCCCCCGGAGCCAGGCTTGGTCTGGGGAACCCAGGGGCGGGGCGAGGGCGGGGCGAGAGCAGGGGCGGGGCGGACGGGGCTCTCCCAGCGGCCGGCGGGGCACGCTAGTGTTGGGGTCCCGCCGTCCTGAGGCTCGAGCTCCTGCGGGTCGGTCAGTCGTCGGGGCCTGCGCGGGGCCCGGGCCCATGGCGGCGTCGGCGGCTCTGTCTGCGGCAGCGGCGGCGGCTGCCCTGTCTGGCCTGGCGGTTCGGCTGTCGCGCTCGGCGGCCGCCCGAGGCTCGTACAGCGCCTTCTGCAAGGGGCTCACGCGCACGCTGCTCACCTTCTTCGACCTGGCCTGGCGGCTGCGCATGAACTTCCCCTACTTCTACATCGTGGCCTCGGTGATGCTCAACGTCCGCCTGCAGGTGCGGATCGAGTGAGCGCGGGTGGCGGCGGCGGCGGCGGCCCGGCTGGAGGGGCGCCCGTGTCCCCGCCCGCCCCCGGCCGGCTCACGGTCATGAAGGACAGCTGGATCGCGGCGGGGGGCGGAGGCGGGGCGGCCCAGGCCCCTGGACTCTAGACCTCCGCCGCCCAAGCACGAAGGCCCAGCCCTGGCCCGGCCGCGGTCTCAGCCCGGAGACCCCGGATCGCGCAGAAACGCACTGAACAGGCCCCTACCATTGGGCTCCAGAAACTACCTGAGCTCTGACGACCTGTTGCCTCACATTGGCAAAAGTGGGGGAAACCAGAAGGAGGGAATTCTGCTGCGGCGACTTGACTTTCCAGGCCCCGAGCAGAAAGGTAGGAGGCGACAGGTTGGAATGGGGGAGGGGCGGTGGCTCTGCCCTCCAGAGGTCGGGGCGCCTTGGCGGTCGGGGGGGGAAATATGGAAGGCACCGGGGCAAACCAGCCCGAAGAGATGTGGAGCCCAGCTGGGGAAAGGAAAGGCAACCTCAGGTTCTCCCCTCCTCCCCAGTCATCATTCCAGGATAGGATGAGGGGCAGCCCCTCCCGCTCACTCCCCAGTCTGGGCAATGGAGGGTAATGGGCTGGGGGCGGCCCTGGGCAGGCCCTAGAGGAGCAACGATGCCCCCACCCTTCTCCTTCCCCCCAGTCTGTGGGCATAGGGAGGACGGTTCTCTTCTAGGCCGAGCCCCACGTCTGTTCTCTTCTCAGCCCTCAGCCCTGGGGCTCCCTGCAGCTCCTGCACAGCCCTTGGCAAAACTGCCTCCTGCCCTGTCTTTGGGGCCAGGGGACCGGTCTCTGCCTGCTCCGCTGTCCCTCGTGTGCCCCTGCCCCTACCTGAGGGCGCCCCCCAAGCTCTGCATTTGGAGACAGGAGAGAGTGGGAGAGACGCATTCCTACCGTCCCCGCCCCCACAGTCTAGCTCTTCCGCCATGTCAGCCCATGCTCCCTAAGGCCCCTAGCTAGCAAGGTCCTCCCAGGGCCAGAGTCCCATCCTCCAGCCCCAGACGGCCTCTAGAAGCCTACTGTGTACTGAAGTGATCTGGGCAAAGGAGACCTCCCTGAGCACACAGCAGCTCTCAGCCTGGGGTGGGCAGAGCAGATGGAGGAGGGGCTTGCAGAGGAGGCCATTCCTGGGGGAAGCAAGGACTTGCCTGGTGGCCAGGCAACTGAGGTCCCCATCTCTTTCTTTCTCTTTCAGGCATTGGCGTTTGTAGGCGGTGACCTGCCCCTTCTTTGGCCTTGCCAAGAGTCTCATCCCTGCCTGGGGGCACCTCTGGCCCTGGACCTGCTTGGGCAGAGGCAGCGTGAAGGACCTGAACAGGAGAAGAAGGGCCTTCCTAGTAGAGGCACGGCACGGACAAAGGCTCACGGGGTGGGGGTGCCCAGGGATCGAGTCCTGGCTTGGGAAGGAAGGTCTGAGTTCCCTGGGAACTGAAATCTGCTGGCAGCACTGTGAGAGGTGTATTTCCCCCTCCTAATGACAGAGGAAACTGAGGCTTCGGGGAGGGGGGGATTGCCCTTGACACGCAGATAAGAGGAGGAACTGCATGTGCCCCTGGGCCTGCAGGCCCCCACACCCCTCCCCAGTCTTCTCCAAGACCTGGCATGGTGGGAGGAGGGAAGGGGAAATGGAGAGGGAAGCATAGGGCTCCTGGGGCACCAAGGGAGAAAGGGGCCCAAGGGTAGGGAATCTGGGGATCTCGCTTTCCTTAGAGCAGTACGGAAGGTCACAGGGAAGATCAGGAGGACAGACAGCTGAGATGGGAGACAGGAGAGATGGGCCCCAGGCCCCCTGGGGAGCCAAGCTCTCCCCCACAGCCTAACCTTCCCAACCCCACCTGGAGCTTCACCCAGGGCTCCTCAGCAGTGCAGTGGCACAAGCCTCCCAGTTTGGTGGGCAACTGGGGGTGATCTTGGTGTTGTGGCTCCTGGAGACACGACATAACCAGGAGGGTGAAAGGATAAACCTGGGGTGAGCTGGGGCTGAGACCCATGGCATGACCCCAATTCTCTCTCCTCAAGTTCGACCCCCCATCCCCAGGACCACACAGTAGAATCTCATCCTCATGGCTTGGATTGGTCCTGGGGGCCCCCGGGTGTGCTGCTGGCCGGTGTACAATGGTCAGGAGCAGCCCAGAGGGGAGCCAGGTAGAGACCCTCGCCCTCACCCTCTATCCCCATTTCCTCATCTCTTGCACTGGTACCCCAAGGGCCACGTTCTCAGTTCCTGGGACTGAAAACTGCATCAGTCTGGCCAGCTCCAGGGACAGAGTGGCCCAGCCACCTACCACGTACCCTCCTCAGCAGCCCACTGGACCCAGGTCCTGAATGAAGTCGGCCACCTGCCTCACCCCAGAAGAGGCTGGACAGTGGCTGCCTCGTGCCCCCTGCAGTCTCCCACAGCCAGGGCCTGATGACGTGCCTCCTAGTCCCAAGTCTCCTGAGAACCCCTGACCCTGCTGGCCCTTCATCCCCTGCAATCCTGTCCACCCTGGACCACCTCTGGGGACCTGTCAGCCTGCTGATCCCCCCAACAGTTGTCTGGGGGCAGCCTCTGTGGGACAAGAGTGACACAGGGCTGGAGGAGAAGAGGAGTGAGGGGCCTCCTTGTGTCTGATGCACAGATGTGGCCCTTTCAAACCCTAGTATCACCCTCTGGGTGACTGGATCCCCAGCTCCACCCTCTTCCTGGGCCAGCCAGGAAGGATGGAGGAAAGCTCTTTGCTGAGCGCATGCGTGGGAGTGTGGGGGGTGACTGAGCCCTCCCCATGCAAGGGGCTCGGCCTGGGACCCAGGAACCTGCTTCCCTACTGGGAGAAATGTGCATCAGAGCTGCAGGGGTCCCTACCCTCAGAGACCCCTGACTGCAGGGAGCCCCACCCCATAAGAGGGGCACGGAAATCCATGTCCGCCCACCCCCGGTGGCTCCTAGTGTGGCTGTATTGGCCTAGAGGGGCTGGCTGGGGAGGAGCAGGGCTGAGCCCCTCAGCATCTGCTCCTGTCCCTGCTTTTTCACCCCTGCTGCTTGAAGTGGTAGCCCCGCCTGCTGCTTCTCCACCTCCCCTCCCCACCTCCTCTCTCCCCGATGGGGCCCTTGCTGCGTGACAGGGTCTCCATGCACTTTATTTATTTGCAGTCTGTTTGCCAGGCAGTGGAGCTTCTAGACACCGACCGGAATGACATACTTTTCTGTGCGTGATTCACTGTGTACTGGTCAGCACAGGCTGGCCAGAGACATGTTCTTGTTTCTGGTGTTGTCATGTCTTCTTGTTTTCTCTAAGTTTAAAAAAAAAAAAGTCCTTGGTTTAATACACTAAAATCCCAACTGGAGGCCTCCCGTGTCTGGTGGGGGTGATGCAGTGGCCCCGGGTGGAAAGAGGCCCCATGGTAGGTCACTGGTTTCCATGGCCAGGAGCTGGCAGGGAGAAGCCTCTGAAGGCTAGGGCTGGGGGAGGCTATAGCAGGGACCGTGTTTCCTGTTCAGAGGCTGTGCTGAGGACTGACTTGACCCGGACCACTGCCCCATAAGAAGGCAGCAGCCTGACCCGGCCCCAAGAGGTGGCTGCTTGTCCTGTTGACAGCCTCTGTTCACCCACAGGGCCCCGGGTGAGAGGCATCCTGAGGACACAGGGCTATGCTCAGACTCAGGAGTGCAGTCTGGGTTCAGGGGCCCTGGGGGCGCCCCCGTTGCCAAGGACTGCCCAGGGGCCAGAGCACCCTGACAAGGAGGACCCCTCCAAAAACACTGGTGCCAACACCCTATGGCATCTGCTGCCACAGGAGAAATGGACCCCAGTCCCTGAACTTCCCTCCCCTTTGTCTAGATGGTCCTATTCAGTCCCTGATGGTCCCATCCCCACTCCAGGGATCACGTGACTTGGCAAACCAAGATGGGGGATGATCTCCCCAGAGCATGGCTCCAAGGCCTCCTGAAGAGGGAAAACCACCCCTCCCATCCCTGCTACAGAGGAAAAGAAGGCAGGAAGGCCGGTTCTGCTCAAATGGGACCCCAGGAGACCAAAGCCCTGAGCTGTAAGTCCAGGTCTTCCACTTCCTACTGTGTGGTGCCAGGCAAACTGCACAACCAGGAGTTTTTAGTAAGATTCCTTTGGGATGCTTGTCAGCAGTGAATACAATGTCTGTTCAACGTTTGTGGTCAGGTCTCACCTGGAGCAGCCTTTTTACTATGGGGAAAGGGAACCAAGTGAAGGGAACGGACGTCTGATGAGAGCCTGTCATGTGCCAGGCACCATTCTAGGTGCTTTGCATTCCTAATCTCATCATAATCCCACAACTACCTAACTGTTATCTCCATTTTACAGAGAAATTGAGGATAAGAACCAAGTCTGAAATAGAACCCCAAGTAGAATCTCTTTTCCTGAGCTCCCAATGCCCCCTGGAGAGGCAGGGAATTGGGCTGGAGTAGTAGTGGAATAGAACAGCAAAGGTGGAAGATGACCCTGTTCTTTCTGGGTGGGGTCCAGGAGGCAGATAAGAAATCCAGGTGTGGCAGGGTGCAGTGGCTCATTCCTGTAATCCCAGCACTTTGGGAGGCCAAGGTGGGCGGATCACAAGGTCAGGAGTCAAGACCAGCCTGACCAACATGGTGAAACCCCGTCTCTACTAAAAATGCAAAAATTAGCTCGGCATGGTGGCGCACGCCTGTAGTCCCAGCTACTCGGATGGCTGAGGCAGGAGAATCGCTTGAACCTGGGAGGCAGAGGTTGCAGTGAGCCAAGATCTGGGCAACAGAGTGAGACTCCATCTCAAAAAAAAAAAAAGAAAAAAAAAAAGAAAGAAAGAAAAGAAATCCAGGGCTTGGATGGGGGACAGACTTGGGAGCCTTCTCCAAATGGAGCTCCCCAAAGGGAGCAGCTGGGGCCACCCTAAGATGGGGTCACCTGTCTTTTCTCCGTCCCACCTCCAGAGATTGATTGAAACGTAAGAGACTGAGTCAGGAGAGGGCAAGAGAGCAGCTAAGCGGGCAGTTCCGGGGGCGCCAGAGCAAATACAATGAGAAATGGGAAATATAAAGAGCATGCAAAACCTCATCCTACTCCTTTTCACCCCACCCACAAGGGAAACTGCTGCATTTGGACAAATTTCTACTTCGTGTTGGTGGAGGGAAGGAGAAAGAACATACTACTTTGAAAACTTCTCCTCCCACTTCATCTTTATCTTTCCATGTTGTTAGGTATTTTCCTATATCCAAAGTCACCTAGTAGTCTCTTGTGTGAAGGTATCATGCATTTCTGAATGCCTCTTGGTTATTTCCCTTTATTGTTTATTTGGGGAGTTTGGTTTCTTGGTTGTTTGTTTTTTTTTCTGTTGTTTTGTTGTTATAAACATTCCAGTAACAGATAAGTTGGACCTCATCAAAATTAAAAACTTTTGTGCATAAGAAGTCACCCATCAAGCTACCAATGAGTTTCTTCACCGAATTGGAAAAAACTGCTTTAAAGTTCATATGGAACCAAAAAAGAGCCCGTATTGCCAAGACAATCCTAAGTCAAAAGGACAAAGCCGGAGGCGTCACGCTACCTGACTTCAAACTATACTACAAGGCTACAGTAACCAAA
>NC_045445.1:19269829-19309383 GCF_002776525.5 Piliocolobus tephrosceles
CCAGAAATATAAAAAGAACTCTAGCTACTCAACAAAGAAAGACAGACAACCCAATCAAAATATGGGCAAAGAGTTTTAATACACATTTCTCCAAAGAAGGGATACATATGGCCACCAAGCACATAAAGATACTCAACGTCATTAGTCATTAGGGAAATGCAAATCAAAACCACAATGAACTACCACTTCACCCTCACCCACTTCACTCATTAGGATACTCCTTCCTTCCTTCCTTCCTTCCTTCCTTCCTTCCTTCCTTCCTTCCTTCCTTCCTTCCTTCCTTTCTTTCTTTCTTTCTTTCTTTCTTTCTTTCTTTCTTTCTTTCTTTCTTTCTTTCACAGCGTCTTGCAATGCCCAGGCTGGAGAGCAGTGACACAATCTAAGCTCCCTGCAACCTCTGCCTCCTAGGTTCAAGTGATTCTCATGCCTCAGCCTCCCAAGTAGCTGGGATTACAGATGTGGCCACCACACCTGGCTAATTTTTGAATTTTTTGTAGAGACAGGGTTTCGCCATGTTGGTCAGGCTGGTCTCGAACTCCTGGCCTCAAGTGATCAACCCTCCTCAGCCTCCTAAAGTGCTGGAATTACAGGTGTGAGTCACCATGCACAGCTCAACTTTTAAAAAAAATTTAAAATAGCAAGTGTTGGTGAGGATGTGGAGAAATTGGAACCCTTGTTCATTACTAATGGGCATGTAAACTGGTACAGCAGCCACTGTGGAAAACAGGTGGTTCCTCAAATAGTTAAACCTAGAATTATCCTATAGCCCAGCACTTCCACTCCTAGGTACATACTCAAAGGACTGAAAGCTGGGACTGAAACATGAATTTTCATAGCAGCACTGTTTACAATAGCTAGAAGGTGGAAACAACCCAAATGTCTATCAGTCTATCAACTGATGAATGAATAAACAAAACTTGGTATATTTATACACTGGAATATTATTCAGCCCCAAAATAATCCCACAATGAAGTATTTGATACATATTACAAGGTGGATGAACTTTGAAAATATTATGCTAAGTGAAAGAAATCAGACACGAAAGATTACAAATTTTATGATTCCATTTATATGAAATGTCTAGAATATGTAAATTCATAGAGACAGAAAGCAGATTAGTGGCTGCCATGGTCTAGGGGAGGGAAGGATGGAGAGTGACTGCTTAATGAGTACAGGGTCTCCTTTTAGGGAGATGAAAATGTTTTGAAACTAACAGTGGTGATGGTTACACAACATTTGAATGTACTAAATGCCACTGAATTATACATTTCAAAATGGTTGATTTTATGTTATGTGGATTTCAACTCAATAATGAAAACAAAATTTGCTGACACATTTTATTATCTCACCACTGGTCCTCTTCCATAGATGAACTTCTCTCCTGCCCTTTCATTCAATCCCCTGCAGCCCTTGTCCTGCCCCTGTGGTATAAAAAGCTTAGAAAAGTAGCCCCATCCCATTAGTTCCCAAGCAATCCTAGCCCTCAACTCCTTCCCCATTAGAGTGGCTCAGAGAGTGGGAATCTCTAGCGAACGATGGGATCATTGAGGACTGATCTGGCCGTATTCCTCAACTGCCTGACCAGTGGAGAACAGCACAGACTTCTTGACTCTTCCTCCTGGCCTCCTGTTTTTGAAAAAAAGCAGAACATTCCCCTCCCACCCTGGCAGACTCGCCCACACTGCCTTTAGTCTGGGCTCCTGGCTCTAACCCTGGGGCCTTCTCCTTGGACATGGATGTCTTGGCCTTGTAGTTATATTGGATGCCACAAACACATGAATGCCTGACCCTCTGGACACAATCCTACATCATCTCACATTCCCAGTTCCTCCCAGGAAGAGGATCAAGTGACAAGCAGGACCCCAGGTAGCAGAGACCAGCCGAGGCGGCTCAGTCACTTGGTACAGTGTTTAAATATGACATTGATGGAGAGCAGATATTGAGTCTGTATTAGTCTATTCCTACACTGCTATGAAGAAATACCTAAGACTGGGTAACTTATAAAGAAAAAGTGTTCACTTGACTCACAGTTCCGCATGGCTGGGGAGGCCTCAAGAAACTTACAATGATCGTGGAAGGGGAAGCAAACACATCCTTCTTCACAAGGTGACAGGAAAGAGAAGTGCCAAGCAAAGGGGGAAAATCCCCTTATAAAACCATCAGATCTCATGAGAACTGACTCATTATCATGAGAACAGCATGGGGTAACCAAGCCCATGATTCAATTACCTCCCACTGGGTCCCTTCCACCACATGTTGGGATTGTGAGAACTATAATTCAAGATGAGATTTGGGTGGGGACACAGCCAAACCATATCATTTCACCCCTGGCCCCTCCCAAATCTCATGTCCTCACATTTCAAAACACAATTATGCCTTTCCAACAGTCCCCCAAAGGCTTAGCTCATTCCAGCATTAACCCAAAAGTCCAAATACAAAGTCTCATTTGAAACAAGGTGGTTCCCTTCTACATAAGTGCCTGTAAAATTGAAAGCAAGTTAGTTGCTTCCTAGATTCGATGTAGGCACAGGCATTGGGTAAGTATACCCATTCTAAATAGGAGAAATCAGCCAAAACAAAGGGGCCACAGGCCCCATGCAAGTCCGAAATCCAATAGGCCAGTCATTAAGCCTTAAAGTTCCAAAATTATCTCCTTTGACTCCATGTCTCATATCCAGGTCACGCTGATATCCACAGCCTTGGGCAGCTCTGCCCTTGTGGCTTTGCAGGGTACAGCCCCCTCCCAGCTGCTTTCACAGGCTGGCATTGAGCGTCTGTGGCTTTTCCAGGCACACAGTACAAGCTGTTGGTGGATCTGCCATTCTGGGGTCTGAAGTCTGGAGGATGGTGGCCTGCTTCTCACAGGTCCACTAGGCAGTGCCCCCATGGTGACTCTGTGTGGTGGCTCCAATTCCACATTTCCCTTCTGCACTGCCCTGGCAGAGGTTCTCCATGAGGGCTCTGCCCCTGCAGCAAACTTCTGATTGAACATCCAGGCATTTCCATACATCCTCTGAAATCAAGGTGGAGGTTCCCAAACCTCAATCAATGACTTCTGTGCACCCATGGTCTCAACACCATGTGAAAGTCACCAAGGCTTGGAGCTTGCACCCTCTGAACCAATGGCCTGAGCTGTACCTTGGCCTCTTTTAGCCACAGCTGGAGCTGAAGCACCTGGGACACAGGACACCATGACCTGAGGCTGCACAGGGCAGGGGGACCCTGTTCCTGGCCCAGGAAACCATTGATCCCTCCTAGGCCTCCAGGCCTATGATGGGAGGGGCTGCCATGAAGGTCTCTCACATGCCCTGGAGGCATTTTTCCCATTGTCTTGGTGATTAACATTCGGCTCCTCACTACTTATGCAAATTTCTTCAACAGTCTTGAATTTCTCCTCAGAAAATGGGTTTTTCCTTTCTGTCACATCATCAGGCTGTAAATTTTCTAAATTTTTATGCTCTGCTTGCTCTTGAACACTTTGCCATCTAGAAATTTCTTCCACCAAATACCCTATATCATCTCTCTCAAGCTCAAAGTTCCACAGATCTCTAGGGCAGGGGCACAATGCTGCCAATCTCTTGGCATAGCAAGAGTGACCTTTACTACAGTTCCCAACAAGCTCCTCATCTCCATCTGAGACCACCTCAGCCTGGATTTCATTGTCCATATCACTATCAGCATTTTGGTCAAAGCAATTCAACAAGCCTCTGGGAAGTTCCAAACTTTCCCACATTCTCTTATCTTCTTCTGAGCCCCAGAAACTGTTCCAACCTCTTCCTGTTACCCAGTTTCAGACTCACTTCCACATTTTCAGGTATCTTTATAACAGCACCTCACTACTCCTGGTACAAACTTACTGTATCAGTCCATTCTCACACTGCTCTGAAGAAATACCTGAGTCTGAGTAATTTATAAACAAAAGAGGTTTAATTGACTCACAGTTCCTCGTGGCTGGGAAGGCCTCAGGAAATTTACAATCATGGTAGAAGGGGAAGCAAACACATCCTTCTTCACATGGTGGCGGGAGAAAGAAGTGCAGTACAAAGGAGGAAAAGCACCCTATAAAACCATCAGATCTCATGAGAACTTACTGTCATGAGAACAGCATGGAGATAACCACCCCCATGATTCAGTTACCTCCCACTGGGTCCCTTCCACAACATGTGTGGATTTTGGGAACTATAATTCAAGATGAGATTTAGATGGGGACACAGCAAAATCATATCAGAGTCCCACAAGTGGGGTGATCAGACCCTCAGAGTTTCAGCAGAACCAACAGGCTGGAACTTCCAAAAGTTTGTTCTCTGGGCCCTGAAACTGGGAGACAGTCTTGCTGCAGGCTGTACCCTATTGGCTCTCCTCCCGCTGCCATGCTGACTGTGGCAAACACACTAGTCGCTGTTGCCATCTGTTCCAACTTGGCCACCTGGAACAAGGCTGAACCTTGGGCCCTCTCCCAGTTTGACAGAGCAGTCCCCAAAGCCTTCTGAGTCTAGACTGACTCATGCCCTGCCACTAGCCATTTCTTGGAAGGCTCCCTCTGTGGCGGCCATGACAGCACTTCCTCTTCCTGGCCACCAGAATCCATCTGTAAAAACTGTGGCTGCTTTTCCACTCAAAACACCCCTTCCCACAGATATCAGGGGTTCACTCATTAATGAAACCTTCCTTTTTTCCCCCCACATACACTAATTCATGCCACAATCCCCCACCACCTGTAAAAATCAGAAGGCCTTCATGCTCCAGGAAAGGCCTTCAGGACACCTTGAAAATGGACTCATGGCTCATTCTCTAGCCCCTCTCCATGTCTGATACTATGGTGGGCACCAGGCACAGATTCCCTGTGGGCAGTTAGGGGAGGAGCTCACAGGAGCATGTAAGTGCAGAGTAGGAGCCAGGGTGTGAGTGAGGGCTCAACTAACAGGAATGTGATGCTCCTCACCACCACCAAGGAAGTAATCTAGGATATGGGTGATGTCGCTACCTTTAGGGAAAAGGTCAAATCAGAAAAACTGGGCCACCCAGATCAGCAGAGCAGCAAGATGGTCTTCCCAGTTCCCAGAGACTGCCACCAAAGGATTTCACTTTTCAAATCATGCGTGTTAAAAAGAAATATCAGGGTATATGCAACATGAATCCCACTGGACACACCAGACACAGCTGGAAGGTGATTTCATTAATACTACGAAAGTGCTCTCAAATAAGTTTTCCTGGAATGTCTTTTCTAAAGGCCTTTCCAAGTGAACACCATGGCAAATCTGAGCACTGGTTACAGCAGTTTTTGCTCAGATGTGATGCAAAGCCTCACCCCAGACCCTCGGTTGTATTTCCCATACTCCTCTTTCCACTTCCCTTTTCTACAGGCTTTTGCCCATGGAAATGCAGAGGGCAGAGGCCAGCCTGGGAACTCAAAGGCTGGCTTGGGGGTTCGTTCAGCTTCTGGCTCATCAGGCCTGGGAACATGGGCATGTCACTGTGCCCCTCTTGCACCTGCCTCCCTCTCTGCCCCATGGGCACAGCAGTTCATGAAGGGGAAGCAACATTCACAGTGCCTGTCAACATTTGAAACTGACAGACTCATCTCTCTTCCATTGCCTAGTTTCTCACTTTCTATGACTTTTCCTGGTGACAGCAACTCTCGACATACACGCCACCTGGGAATGACTGCAGGTTTAATGTCAAATTTAATAAAATGTCAGATCATACTACCCTGAGAATCACAGCAAAATAGCTAAAGTTGAGGCTCTGCAGCCTCACACTGACACCTACTTCCTTCACTCCCTTCCTGTGTCCCACGACCTTGTAGCCTTTCTTTTCCCCTTATCAAAGCCTGTGATGCAGTGATGACTGTGTCTCTTGCTGAACGCCTTAGCAACACCCTCCCAAGGGCTTTCAGATATAGTTCAAGGAAGTGGCCAACAGATGGCGCTATTCTCATTAGCGCCATCTCAGGTGAGCTGAGACA
This sequence comes from Piliocolobus tephrosceles, assembly GCF_002776525.5. NCBI lineage: Eukaryota > Metazoa > Chordata > Mammalia > Primates > Cercopithecidae > Piliocolobus > Piliocolobus tephrosceles. The sequence continues at coordinate 19,275,795 of NC_045445.1, forward strand.
AGAGGCGTTTCACCAAGCAGCTTTGACAAAATTAGCTTTCTGTAATTGAATAGCCCATAAGAATGAGATAAATAGGTTTTCAAAAGTTATACGAGGTGTACGATCTTAAGCAAATAAGAACCTCTGAAGTGGTTATGTCCTTTTAATTCCTAACACACTACAACAGAGATTAGCAAACAGGACTGGAGACTCAAATACCCAGATAAGTCACAAGGGCCGTCTCAGAACACCGATAAACACTGGGAGACGGTTCAGCCCCCTGTTTTACATCAGGCACCATGTGGTTCAAGCAGGCTTCGGAGGGAGAAACCAGCTGGGCTTAAATCCTGGCTTTACAGGTTATGAGCTGGGTGACTTTGGCAGGTCCCTCATACTCTTGGCTTTACTTTCTTCATTTGTAAAATAATGAGTAATTCATAGGGTTCTATGAGGAAACAATGAAATAATGTACACAAGTAAATATTTATTACGGTGCCTGTATTAGTTTCCTAGAAATGTGCCAAGAAATTACTACAAACTGGGTCACTTAAAACAACAAAAATGAAAGGAGGCAGAGCAGGATGGCTGAATAGAAGCCTCCAGTGATCAGTCCCCATGCAGGAGAAGACCAAACTGAACAACTATCCACACACAAAAAAAGTACTTTCATAAGAACCAAAAATCAGATGAACAATCACAGTACCTGGTTTTAACATCCTATTAAAAAAGAAGCAAAAAAGCAATAAAGGGAGTAGGAAACACAGTCTTGAATCACCTACACCACCCCTCCTTCATTCCACAGCGGTGGTCATGTGGCATGGAGAGAGAATCTGTGCACTTGGGGGAGGGAGAGTGCAGTTATAGCGGGACTTTGCTTTGAAACTCAGTGCTCCCCTGTCACAGCAGAAAGCAACATGGGGCAGGAGTCAGCAGGCACCCACAGAGCGAGCGTTTAGACCAGCCCTAACCGAGGAAAATTCCCCATCAAATGGCTGGCACCTGAGTTCCAGCAAGCTTCACCACCACAGGCTAAAGTTATCTGGGGTCCTAATAAACTTGAAATGCAGTCTAGGCCACAAAGACTGCAATTCCTGGGCAAGTCCTAGTGCTGTGCCTAACTCTTCAATGCCCAGACATGAAAAAACATACACAAGCATCAAAACAATACAAGAAAACATGACCTTACCAAATGAACTAAGTAAGACATCAGTACAAGTCCCAGAGAGACAGAGATATATGACTTTTCAGACAGAGAATTCAAAATAACTATTTTAAGGAAGATCAGTGACACCCAAGGCAACACAAAGAAGGAATTCAGAATCCTATCAGATAAATTTAACAAAGGATTACAATAACTTAAAAGAATCAAGCAGAAATTCTGGAGATGCATAAATCAATTGACATACTAAAGAATGCATCAGAGTCTCTTACCAGCAAAATTGATAAAGCAGAAAAAAGAATTATTGAGCTTGAAGACAGCCTATTTGAAAATACACAGTTAGAGGAGACAAGAGAAAAAGTAAAAATGAATGAAGCATGCCTACCAGGTCTACAAAGTAGCCTCAAAAGGGCAAATCTAAGAGGTATTGGCCTTAAAAAGGAAGTAGAGAGGTAGCGGTAGATAGTTTATTCAAAGGGATAATGGAGAACTTCCTAAATCTAGAAAAATATATTAATATTCAAGTACAAGAAGGTTATAGAACACCAAGCAGATTTAACCCCAAAAAGACTTTTTCTAATGTATTTTATGAGTCCTTATTCATTGAGAATATTATTATAAATGTAATCATTTGGACTATATTGTCTCAATTTCTTTTCATTTTGATTTTCATTTCAAATGAATGTGAATTTTACAATTCATCATGTCGGGGTTTATTTATTTATTTTTTTTTTTATTTTTATTTTTTTTTGAGACGGAGTCTTGCTCTGTCGCCCAGGCTGGAGTGCGGTGGCCGGATCTCAGCTCACTGCAAGCTCCGCCTCCCGGGTTTACGCCATTCTCCTGCCTCAGCCTCCCGAGTAGCTGGGACTACAGGCGCCCGCCTCGTCGCCCGGCTAGTTTTTTGTATTCTTTAGTAGAGACGGGGTTTCACCGTATTCGCCAGGGTGGTCTCGATCTCCTGACCTTGTGATCCGCCCGTCTCGGCCTCCCAAAGTGCTAGGATTACAGGCTTGAGCCACCGTGCCCGGCCTTGTCGGGGTTTATTATGAAAAATAAAATTCTTGGCTGGGCGCAGTGGCTCATGCCTGTAATCCCAGCACTTTGGGAGGCCAAGGCAGGTGGATCATCTGAGGTCAGGAGTTTGAGACCTGCCTGACCAACATGGTGAAACCCCGTCTCTACTAAAAATACAAAAATTTGCCAAGCGTGGTGGTGCATACCTGTAATCACAGTTACTTGGGAGGCTGAGGCACGAGAATCACTTTAACCCGGGAGGAGGAGGTTGCAGTGAGCCAAGATCGCACCATTGCACTCCAGCCTGGGCAACAAGAGCAAAACTCCATCTCAAAACTACACACACACACACACAAAATTCTTGAGATTCTTGTGGCTGATAAGAAGATACAACAATAATAACAATTTGCATATTATAAATGTTTTCAAATGAAATGAGGTAGAGGTATTTTGAACAAACATTACGTTTTCTGTTCTTTAACAAATATATTGGATAGTTCCTAACTATTTAAAAGACAAACTCTAGGCCACTACAAAAACTCTTTTTTATAGTCTTAGAAATTATAGGTTAACAGTCTAGTGAAGTATGGAAGGTGTAATAGGGTTCTCCAGATAAATGGAACCAATAGATAAGAGGAAATCTACTATGGGAATCAGCCCATGCAATTGTGAAGGCTGAGAAGTTCCATGATGTGCAATCAGCAAGCCAGAGAACCAAGAAAACTGGTGTTGTAACTCAGTCCAAGGTTAAAGGACTGAAAACCAGAGTAAATCCTGGAGTCTGAAGGCCCAAAAACCAGGAGCTCTCATGTCCAAGGGCAACAGAAGATGGCTTATACCAGCTCCTGAAGAGAGAGCAGATTTGCCTTTTTCCCATCTTTTTATTCTATGCGGGCCCCCAAGGGATTGCATAATGCCCACCTACATTGGTGAGGGATGATCTTCTTTACTCAGTCTACTGATTCAAATGTTAATTTATTCTGGAAACACCCTCACAGATATATGCAGAAATAATGTTCTATTAGCTGTCTGGATATCCCTTAACCCAGTCAAGATGACACATAAAATTAACTACTACAGATAGCAAAAGGCAAAAAAGAATCAAGGGATTAGAACATTGACAACAAGAGATTCTTCTAAAAGTTTACTGAGTCAACAGAGAAATTACCTCTTATTTTTATCTTTATAAAAATATGGAAAACCTTTCAAATTAATTGGTAGTCTGCAGTCCAACATTCTGCTCCATTGCTGTTAACATTTCTTAAACCAGTACACTAGCATGAATGATGAATCTCATCATCAGAATCTCTCTTTCCCACTCTTGTTCCCTGGGTAGGTGCATCTCACCTCATTAGTTCTTTGATGACAATCAGTTGCCTGGAGTATTTGTTTTAGGCCAAATCATTACCCTGGAGTATTTTCTAAGGTGGGGGTAAATAATTCATTTTTTAAAAATGGATATCCTGTTGAACTAGCAGTTTTATTTTCCAACTATACTACTCTATCTCTTTAAGTCAAGTAATGCTATGTGTGTAAGTCTATTCCTGGATGCTCTACATTCTATTCCATAGTAGTATAACAATGTAAATGTCAGTTTCCCAGATAGTCCATTTCCCTGTCAAATTTATGGAATAATCTTATTGTCTTATTGTTTAAATAGTGTTGGCTTTCTCAAATTTATCTTTTATTTGAGTTTACTTTGGAGCTGGCCTGGTTGTTACATCACACCCAGGGACTGGCACCAAAAGATGAGCTGGAACCAACAACTGTGCCCTTCATACTTCCTTGAGAACTTTGATCTCCTCTTTATGCTCTAGAAACTGAGCCCTGTCATGGGAAGTATTCATGAGCAGAGAGAACATGCCCCTATAGAACAGAAAACAGTTATCTTAGGTAGAGTGACTGCAACCCTATAATGCAGGAAGCAGACCAAAACATCTGAACAGCTCAAAGAGAAATGAATAACCATTCAAAGATTGGAATAGAGTTCATCACAACAGTGGTCACTACCCACTTATATATAATACGGTCATTTTAATATATTAATCAAAGTTGAGGACAGTTTGAGGACCTTTACAGAAATGCAAAATCTTAGGAGTTCACGTAACAAGACTCATTCAGGGAAACTACTTAAAGTTGTATTACTGCCCAAATGGGGAGAAAAAAGAACCTTGAGAGTGTGGGGAGTAAAAGGCAAGTAGAGAAGTATCAGAACGACAGCTTGCAGTAAGTCTGGATAGCAACCATGCTGTTAGGAGTGCATGGGTGGAAGGCACTACAAGGAACTCCACTATACAAAAAGAGGAGTGAGGGTTAATAGAATAAACAGTACACCTGAAGCTCTACATGCTAATTATTAATATTCAGAATTATTCGGTCTGATGGCAACACAAGTTCTGAGCACACGCATTGTTAACCTAGTGCCACCCTTTAAGAGAACTGGTATAAATTTACAACAGAAATAACTGGAGGAAAATATTTGCATAGCACAATATCCTTTAATTTTTCAAAAGGATTTACCATAGGAATCAAGTCTTCTCTAGTGTGATTTCCAAATTATTAACTACTTTCATAAACATTTAAAACATTAGTGCCAATGATAACTAAAGATCCAATTTCTACTGTTTTTCCAGGTCTCTACAGCTTGTGAATTTTGATGCCCGGTCCCCCACCCCCGCCCTACTCTCCACCACCCAAACCTAGACCCTGCTTTACTTATGAACTTTTTCAAATTTTCAAAAATTATTTATTTATTTATTTAATTTTATTTTATTTTTGAGAGAGAATGTCTTTGTGGCTCAGGCTGGAGTGCAGTGGCACAATCTCGGCTTACTGCAACTTCACCTCCTGGCTTCAGGTGATTCTCCTGCCTCAGCCTCCCAAGTGGCTGGGATTACAGGTGCCCATCACCACACCTGACTAATTTTTGTATTTTCAGTGGAGATGGGGTTTCGCCATGTTGGTCAGGCTGGTCTCGAACTCCTGACCTCAGGTGATCCGCCTGCCTTGGGATCCCAAAGTGCTGGGATTACAGGCATGGGCCACGCCCAGCCTACTTATGCACTTTGTGTAACATCTGCTTGTTTCTTTTATTTTTGGGGGGAGTGGGAGGCAATCAGCTTCTTCAGATTGAACAACATCTGCTTATTTCACTATTGCACTGTGTTGAACCACATGAAACTGCCCTTTTTATATGTCACACAGTTGAATTTCAGGAATTTAATATGTGTCAAACTTATGTTATAATTCTTTGTGTATTTTTATCTCCATGGACTATGTGATGTTTTTGGAACATGAATGTTGAAATTCATTTGTATGCTCAACATCTATTTTCTTCTCTCTCTGTCTGTCTCTCTCCCCCCTCTTCCTCCCCTTCTCTTACAAGTAAATCCATTCTAGAATGCATCAAATTCTATGACAAACATGACTGCTAACTTCACTGATCATAAGCAATACTTTACTAGAGTATTGCTAATGATGATTTCTAATGGTGTATACCAAAGAGTTAAGAGTAAGATAATAGGGCTAGTTCCAGTTTATGATCCCTTGTTATTACAAGGGGTGTCCCTTGGTCTTGCCAATGACAAAATGTTTATGTGAACAGTTACCTCATGGAAATAGTTCTTACTCAAAAATAGAAGTAATGTTATTTCTGCAGTCCTTGTCTATCTCATTGCGGTAGGTATCACAAACAGTATTAAAGTTCTAACATTTGTTCTTGCAATTCTCAGAACTGTTAACAGGAAGAGGAAAGTCCTCAAGAGCCAGAGAGTAGAGGTCCTTGATGCACAGAAATCTCCACCTGTCCTAATGCTACGTGTTCACTGGCATGGCTGTTTTGGGACCTAAGGCCCAACTAGATGAACCGCATCTGCCAACTACCCCTGAACGCTCCATTCACTCCCTCTCGGCACTCCTTTCAGACAGCCTTATTTAATACATCTTGCCCAGCTTCCTGCCTAGAGTTGTATCTCCTTTGACCCTTTAACTCAATACAGTTTTGGAGTTTAAGACATTAAGTGGCCTATGAATATTGTTCTGGTCTGTTCTGGTGTGGCAGAAAAGAAGCTGGACTAGGGGACTAGTTTTGTGCCAACAATTACATATGGACACGCATTCTTAGTGACTTCCCACTTTACTTATGTGTAAAATGAAGTATTAGAACAAGTGATCTGTAAGAGATTTTGTTTCCTGCCTAGATCACCTCTTTCCAATCTTTCCAGGAAGTACCCCTAATTGGACATTCTGATATCACTAAGAGATTATTTGAGCACCAGTCTCTTGGGCTGTAAAGGTTGGCACACTGCCCATCACATCACACAGTAAGGCTTAATAATCAAAGGATAAAATGAATAAAGGAATCCTTTAAACAACTCTGCAAAGTGGGTATGTGTTTCCCCACATATAGATGAAGAAATTGTGGCTCGGAGAGGTTAAATGGCTTGTTCAAGTCCCACAGACATTATGTGACAGGCTCTGGATTTGAATCCAGGGCCATTAAGCTCTTTCTGGTGCACTACACACATCCTGGGCACATAATAAGTGCTAATGTCTGTTCAATTTTTCATTGTATTTTTCTAGTTTGATGTTTGTTGCCAAGAACACAGTGTATTGAGTATGTGGATACTTCTCAATAAATATTCTGCCCCGTCATGTGAAAGGAACCATCCCAGAAGCTCTGTAAACAAAGACAGACAACATACTGCTTCTGCTCTTAAGAAGATGGTCACGTTCCAGTGGATTTAATTCAACTAAAATTTTTGAACCAGAATGATCCCCAATCTTGCACCTGCTTATCAAATCATATTTTAACTCAATAAGATATGAATGGTACATAGTAGTTGTCTCTGACCATGTTTCTTGAAGTTTTTGGCAATACCCTAACTAATTTTTCTGGGCATACTGGGGTTTCCTTTCTAACCAGGTCAGGATACTGAGAGTGTCAAGTGAGTCACAGAGCTGAAAAAGTACTGGTGAGACTTTTACTGTGAGCAAATGAGAAACAAAGGTTGATTTGAACAATTACTTTTTTCTTTTAAATGACTCCTTAGCAGAATTTAGGTGTTTCTACTGAAATAGCTTGTTTCATCTTGACCTAGCCCACTACCCTACCAACTCTTGATAACCTCTCGGGAAAAAAAAAAAAAAAAACAAGGAGGAGGGAGATCCTTAGAGACGACCATTAACACCACAGTGTGGAACTGTAGCTCCATCCTTCTTTCAACTGAATTTCTGCATACCCCATAAGTATTAATGACCCTTGGTCATTAATCAAAGATTCGCACAGTAGACTATGTCTGTGAAATCCTCTGAGCCTAAAGAAAATGCCCGCCTATCCGCTAATTACCAGTATGTTTAAGGCTTGATTTCTAAAGACATTCTAGTGTCCTGGGAAAGTACGGCTTCAAAGGTGTCAAGATCACCCAGATGACAACATAGTACACTATTTAAGAGGGAAACAAATATGATTTTAAATTCCTGGTCTATCACTCATTAGCTCTGTGATCTTGGGCAAATTACTTAGCCACACTCAGCTTTAGAGCTTGATTTGGAAAAATGAGGATAATAATTGAGGTGGGGGAGGCTATAGGTATTATAAAAGACAGGGTTTATAAAGCACTGAGTATGGTGCCTGACAAGTAGTGAAGACCTAACAAATGACAGCTAAAATTACCATTGGTTACTCCCAGTGTGGCATGAAAGCTCAAAACCTACAGTAGGACCTGTGAGTACGAGACCAGAATTCAAGTGGAGCTGAAAAGACACCTTGCCAACAAGGAGCCACCTCTCTTCCATGCACAAGCACGTAGTTTAGATTAGCTAAGCATAGCCATGGTGTTGAGGAGTCTCTCTGCCTCGCTTTGCGATGCAGGACCACAGCTCTCTAAATGCAGGTCAACTCTTCAAATCCAGTTTAACAGGTAAGGAATTTACAAAATGACCCATTCACTGTATTTGCCAAATTTACTGATTATTGTGTCTGCAAACAGCTTCAACAGGAACATTCCATTTTGTTTATTAAAGCTAGAATAAATGTTTTTGAATATTACCTAAGATAATGTGCATATACCTTAGTGAAGAAAAATTTCAAAATCAGGGACCTGTATAAGTATAAATTGAAATATTCTTGTACCAAATCCTACTTTTCCCATCTAAAATTTTGTTTATACCTGAAACACACCTGACTTTTTAAATTTTTCTATCTCTTATTTTCTATTTTTTCAAACCATAATCACTTTGGATTTTCTTTTTCAAATTCTTCAAGTTGACATTTCATTTCTTGGAATTACAAATTAAAATTTAAAATGAATAAATTGAATTTAAATGTTACACTTCAATTTAAATTTAAGTTCAATTCATTTGTCTTGGATTAAAGCTTAATTAAAAACGAATTTACACTCTAAAGCATCTTGAAGAATTGGAGTTCACAATAGAATTTACTGGGCAGACACAGTGGCCATGCCTGTAATCCCAGCACTTTGGGAAGCCAAGGCAGGAGTATCACTTGAACAATAGGAGTTGGAGGCAGGAGCCAAGGCAGGAGCTGGAGACTAGCCTGGGAAGCATAGCAACATCCCATCTCTACAAAAAAAAAAAAAAATTAATTTAGCTAGGTGTGGTGGCACACACCTGTAGTCCCAGCCACTCAGGAGGCTGAGGTGGGAAAATCACTTGAGCCCAGGAGATCAAGGCCTCAGTGAGCTATGATGGTGCCACTGCACTCCAGCCAGGGCAGCAAAATGAGACTCTGTCCGGAATAAATAAATTAATAAATAATAAAATTTACCTCTAAAATGTATATTTAATTAAATTATAATTATATTACAATTGCTATCAAAACACGAAGGAAATCAGAATTAGCTCAAAAAAACTGTCAAGTATAAGATGCTGAAATTAAATTCTAGCAAGGGGCATTTAAGGTATGCCACCCTGATAAGTTTACGTAAAATTCCTCCTGAACATGTTCAAAGAAGTAGAAAGGAAATGAGGGTACCCAGATGAGTTCTATATATATTAGCATTAAAAAGCTGAAGCATAGTAACCATACATATAAAACTGTGAAGGGAAAACCAACCAGTTCATTGGTGAAACTCTTTAAAATGCTATAAGTGAATAAATAAATAAATGAATAAATAAATAAATAAATAAATAAATAAATAAATAAATAAATACTGTGATGTTGGCAAAACAGAAAGTAGCCACAAAGTTTGGAGAAAAAGCATAACCTATAAACATCATGATGAAAATGCTGAAAATCTTACTATAAATATACAGAATTATAATTCAATAAGCAGAAATATGTATTTCACCTTCTGTCATGAGAAATGAACCATTCCTATTAAAGCTGTTTTTAAAAACATTCTTGGCCGGGCGCGGTGGCTCAAGCCTGTAATCCCAGCACTTTGGGAGGCCGAGAAGGGCGGATCACGAGGTCAGGAGATCGAAACCATCCTGGCTAACACGGTGAAACCCCGTCTCTACTAAAAAATATGAAAAACTAGCCGGGCGAGGTGGCGGTCGCCTGTAGTCCCAGCTACTCGGGAGGCTGAGGCAGGAGAATGGCGTGAACCCGGGAGGCGGAGCTTGCAGTGAGCCGAGATCGCGCCACTGCACTCCAGCCTGGGCGACAGAGCGAGACTCTGTCTCAAAAAAAAAAAAAAAAAAAAAAAAATTCTTATTCTTTTGCCTCAGTTTTGAATTCTAGCTAGCAGCCTGACATGTGTGCTTCTGTATCTTCAGTAATCTCCAGTCACCATCAACATTGTGTGGGTTCTTCTGGGACCCACTGTGACACACTGCACAGTCACAAACGACCATAAATGTGAAGCTTATGATGACTGGTTAAAATTAAGACACACTCAAGAAAATGGCTTATACCCCAAAGAAGATAGAAGAAGATAGTGAAGATGAGGACATGTGAGATGATAAAGACAGCAGTGAAGAAGAGCTTATTATACCTCACGGGAAAAAAGGCAATAAGACACAACTCCGACAAAAGCAACAAGGTTGCAGTTTCCACACCTTTCAAGAAAGCAGCTGTCATCCCAGGCAAAATGGCAGCAGATATGTCAGCCAAGAAGATAGTGGCACTGGGCAAAGCAGCAGCAATATGTGGCAAGAAAGAAGTCACACTGGGAAAAGCAGCTGAGGCAACCACTAGCTAGAAGAGAACCGCCACTCCAGCTAAGGAGGCAAAGAATAGCAAGGATGCCCTGATGAGGAAAACAAAGATGACAAAGACAACAAGGAGGACAAAGGTGATGAAGAGGAAAATAACTCTGAAGAAGATGCAATGAATTTACTATAATTTTGACAGGAAAGAAAGTTCATGCAGAATCTCTTCCTGTGAAGGCCAAAAGCATGGTTGAGGACAAGGAGGATGAAGAGGACAGGGACGATGATGAAGATGATGAGAACAATGAGGAAGTTGGTGAAGAAGAGGAGAATGAGGAGGAAGACAGTGATAATGATGAAGAGCCTGCCAAAGAAGCACCTGGAAAATGGAAGAAGGAAATGTCCAAACAGCAACCAGCTTCCAAAGCCAAGAAATAGAAAATGGATGTCAGTATTCATGGATCCTAGGAGCTTAGCTGTGTGAATTTTGAATCTTCTGACCTGGAAAAAGCCTTGGAACTCACTAGTTCAAAAGTGTTTGGCAATAAAATTAAACTAGAGAAGCCAAAGGGAAAATATAAGATTGAGACTTCATAACACTTTTATTCAAAATTCTGTCTTGGAGTCATTCAGGATGAATTTAAAGAAGTGTTTGAAGATTCTGTGGAGATCAGATTAGTCAGCGAGGATGGAAAGAGCAAAGGTATGTCCTACATTGAATTTAAGACAGAAGCTGATGCAGAGAAAACCTTGGAAGGAAAGCAGGGAACAGAAGTCACAGGGAAGTCTATTTCCCTCTACTAAACTGGAGAAAAAGATCAAAATCAGGACTACAGAGGTGGAAAGTGTACCGCTTGGATTAGTACATTGAAAACTGGTTTTAAACAACCTCTTCTAAAATGTAACAGAAGAAACTTTGCAGGAAGTCTTTGTGAAGGCAACTTCTATCCAAGGTGCCCCAGAACCACAATGGCAGATCTATAGGGTATGCACTGATAGGATTTGCTTCCTTTAAAATGCTAAAGAAGCTTTAAATTCCTGTAATAAAAGAGAGAAAGAGAGATCAAGGCAGAGCAATCACACCGAAGCTGCAAAGACCCAGAGCAACTAATGCAAAAAGCCAGCCCTCTGAAAGTGTTTCTCAGGATCTATCTGAGGATACTACAGAAGAAACATTGAAACAATTCATTGATGCCTCTATTCATGTCAGGATAGTCACCAACCAGGATGGGTTTGGTTTCCAGACTGCAGCAGTAAGGAAGATTCTAAATCCACTAAGGAGGACATGGAAGATGGCAAAATTAATGAAAACAAAGTTACTTTAGAATAGGCCAAGCCCAAAAGCAAAGGCAGCTTTGGAGGTGCTGAAGAAAGCAGAAGAGGATTTGAAGGTAGAGGGGGTGGAAGAAGAGGCCAAGGTGGATTTGTTGGCAGAGACCACATAGGATTTGGGGGGCAGAGACCCTTTTTGTTTGCTTGTTTTGTTCTTGACACGGAATCTTCCTCTGACCCCCAGGATGGAGTGCAATGGCACGATTTTGGCTCACTGCAACCCCCCTGCCTCCTGGGTTCAAGTGATTCTCCTGCCTCGGCCTCCTGAGTAGCTGGGATTACAGGCATGTGCCACCACACCCAGCTAATATTTTTGTATTTTTAGTAGAGGCGGGGTTTCACCATGTTGGCCAGGCTGGTCTCGAACTCCTGACCTCAGGTGATCCACCCACCTCGGCCTCCCAAAGTGCTGGGATTACAGGGGTGAGCCACCATGCCCAGCCAGGCAGAGAGACTTCTCAGGAGGAAAAGAAGGAGGACATCACAGCCACAACGAAAGAAGATCAGGTTGAAATGGTTTCTTCTATCCCTCAGTCTTTTCTTCTTCCATTTGAAAGTAAGAACTCTTGAGTTTTATTACATGATCAATGTCAGAGTCTTCAGAGGACTCTGAATGAAGGTCCTTGAGAAGAAGTCTTGAGACAGGAAGACAAATAGCACAATAGTAATGGCCAAGAGACTTAAACAGAACATTGTCTAAAGAGGAAATCCAAATAGCCAACATTTTTAATCATTAGAGAAATGATTCTGAATGAAGGTCCTTCCTTCTCAAGACTATGAAGTCTCAAGACAGCATGCAGTCTTGCAACGTACTTGTAATTCCATTTATATAAAATTTCAAGGGAGATTTCCCATTAGTTTTGACTGGATAGTCATATAAATGTTTTAAAGAAGTGAGATCAAGACAATCCTTGTATGTAAATTTTGAATTTATATTGTTTCATCCCATGTACAAAAACATTTTCCCTACAGACAAGTTTTTATGCCTGGGTATCTGGTAAAGGAAAGCAGACTTAGGGACAAATTACAAGTCCTAACCTCTGATGCCAGAAAAAAAAATCTTATTACATCTGTTATAAACCACCTTTCAAAGATTGATAATTCAGCAAACCGACCTAGGAATGTCTTCCTGTGACTATTTTCTCTCACAGACATCAATATGTTTAAAGCATTTATTTTGAATATTTTGCCTTTTATTCTTCCTTTATAGACACTGTACAAATACGGTGTTTAATGGCTTACAAATGTCTTTCAAAAGCATGGCCTCATTGATATACATGAGTAAAGCAGTAAGTGCTGTGCCTATTTTGTAGTTGAACAAATAGTGTCAGAGAAGATTATAAATATTCCCAAAGGCTCACAGCTACTGAATAGTAAGGCTGGAGGCCAAACCTAGGCCTCTAGACTTTAAATTCAGTTCCCTTTGAATGTATCCAATCTTTAATAACCCATGTTGCCTATATTATGCACTGTCTTCTTTTATTTTAAGAAACAGAGTCTCATTTTGTCACCCAGGCTGGAGTACAGCAGTATCAGCATAGCTCACTGTAACCTCAAACTCCTGGGTTCAATTGATCCTCCTGCCTCAGCCTCCCAAAGAGCTGGGATTACTGGCATGAGACCCCACAACTGGCCAAACTCTCAAAAATTAAAAAAAGAAACCCTTAGGCAACACATAATTTAATCATTTTAATTATTAAAGATAACATACAGAAAAGTACATAAAGACTAAATGTACAATTTATTAAACTAGTATAAAGCAAATATTCCTAGAAATACCACTCAGATATTTATAGAAATACATCAGCAACAGCCAGAATCCATTCCCTTTGACAACTCCAGTATTCTTCCTAGAGGTAATCATGATGTCCTTTACAGTAATCAGTTTCTTGCTTTTCTGTACAGGGTTTACCTTCTAAATACACATCTCTAAGCAGCATAGTCTCTTCACTGCTTTAAAATTTAAAGAAATACAATCATGCTAGTGTGTACTTTTTTTAGTCTGATTTCTTTTATTCAATAATATGTTTTCAGAATTAATCCAGGATTTTCCATGTGTGATTTCAGGTTTTTATATTTGTTTCTGCATAGTGTTCCATTGTACAAATCTGTCACAATTATTTTATCTAGGTTACACTCAATGGGAATTCAAGTTGTTTCCAATTTGGGGTTATTGTAAATAATGTTAACATGATCATTATTTTACTTGTGTCCTGGTGCACATATGCATAATTCCTCTGGGATAAATATTTAAGAGAGAAATGGTTGGGTCATAAGGGAATGTGTATCTTCATCTTGAATACATAACAAACAATAAACTATTCCCTAAAGCAAGTCAACTAATTTGTGCTCTCAACAGCAGCATATGAAATTGCCTACTTTAGCATTCATCAGTTTCCAAAAGAAAAAACAAAAGAAATTACCTACTGAACCACATCCTCACCAACTCTTGATGTTAATAGACTCATTAAGTTTAGTCAGTTTGGTGGGTATATAACGGTACTGCACTGTGGTTTCACCGTGCATTTCTCTAATGGTTAATAATGTTGGCTATTTGGATTTCCTCTTTGGACAATGTTCTGTTTAAGTCTCTTGGCCATTACTACTGTGTTATTTGTCTTCCTGTCTTTGATTTCCAATAATCTTTTATGTGCTCTGGAAATAAGCTAATGTCACTTAAATATTTGATAAATATCTTCTTACATTCTGTGTTTTGCATTTTCCTGCTAGTAATGTTGTCTTTTTATGAACAAAAGGTCTTAATCTTAATGTGGTTCATAATTTTTTAACATTTCCCACTATAATTAGTATTTTTTGACTTGAGAAATCCTTCCATACCCAAAGGGCGTGAAAAATCCTACTACATTTTTTTCTACAAGCTTTATTATTTTGCCTATGACATTTTGGTCTAAAATACACCTGAGATTGTTTTCCCATATCTGGTGTGAAGTAGTGGTTTTATTTTTATTTCTTTCCAAGTGTATAACCCGTTGTCTCAACACTGTTGGAAACATTTTCTTTTCTCAAATGCTCTGCAGGGCTACTATTGTCATAAATCAAGTAGCCATGAAAGCAGGCTCAGGGTCAGTTTCCGGGCTGTCTAGTATATCCATTCATCTATGTGTACATCACTATATTGGTACCAAAGTGTCCTAATTACTATTGCTTTGTAATAACTTTACATTTGCTAAAGCAAATCCTTCCTCCTGTTTCTTTAAGAGTCTTTACAATATTGAGTCCTGCAATCTATGAGCATGGTGTAACTTTACATTTATTTAATTTTCTTTAATATATATCAATAAGCATTTAGAGTGTTTTCTTTAGAGGCCTTGCACACATTTTTTAAAACGTAATCTTGAAGACTTGATAGTTTGATACAATTTTAAATGGTAGAGTTTTTCAAAATTTCATTTATTAAATGTTGCTGTTATACAGAAATACCAATTGAGTTTTGCATATTGATTTTGTATCCAGCAACAGTGATATATTCTAATGATGCATCTGTGGGTAATTCTGAGTATTCTACACAGCCGATTAATGCAGAGCAGGCCCTTGGTTTTGCCCAGGAACAAATTCAAGAGCAAGCCAGTGATGGAAGAAAGCAGCTTTATTGAAGTAGCAGTGTTACAACTCAGTGACTGCTCATTGCAGAGCAGGGCTAGCCCATAGGCAATGCAGCATGTATAGAAGGACGGTTACCAGAGGCTGGGAAGGTCATGGGGGTTGGGGGAAGTGGAGAGGGCTAATTGGTACAAAAAATAGTTAAAAAGAATGAATAAGACAAAGTATTTGCTAGCACAACAGGGTGACTGTAGTAAAAAATAATTTAAGTGTACTTTTTTTTTTTTTTTTTTTTTGAGACGGAGTCTCGCTCTGTCGCCCAGGCTGGAGTGCAGTAGCCGGATCTCAGCTCACTGCAAGCTCTGCCTCCCGGGTTCACGCCATTCTCCTGCCTCAGCCTCCCCAGTGGCTGGGACTACAGGCGCCCGCCACCTCGCCCAGCTAGTTTTTTGTATTTTTTAGTAGAGACGGGGTTTCACCGTGTTAGCCAGGATGGTCTCGATCTCCTGACCTCGTGATCCACCCGTCTCGGCATCCCAAAGTAAGTGTACATTTTAAAATAACTAAGAGGATTATTGGATTGTTTGCAACACAAAGGACAAATGCTTGAGGTGGTGAATACCCCATTTACCCTGATGTGGGTATTATGCATTGCATGCCTATATCAAAATATCACATAAATATATACACATACTATGTACCCACAAAAATTAAAAATAAAAATTTTTTAAAGAGAGTAGCAGTGTGTGGGCTGTTGACTAACTGTATTTATATCCACTTTTAATTACATGCAAATTAAGGGGTGGGTTACTCAGAAATCTCTAGAAAATGGCCAGTAACTTCTCTGGGTGCTGCCATGGCGTTTGCAAACTGTCATGGCACTGGTGGGGCGAGTGTCTTATGCTGATGGGCAGCAAGGGCAACCAGAGGTTGCTTTTGGTGCCACTTCTTGGTTCTGGCTGGTTTTCTATCTGGTTCAGAAAACAAATTCTACTTTTCTCCTATCTCATTTCCCCTTCGGAGATTAGATATGCCTCCTTAATCTTAAAGGAGCTGCAGAAGGTCAGAGATCCATCTTCTGTAACTGCTTCCTGCTGTTTTTATGGGCATAGGCCCTGCCTAGCATTGGAGGAGTAAAAATTTCTGGATACCTGATCTAAGGGGCCCAAAGGCAGGATGTTTTCATTCTCTGGGTCAGAATACAGGATGGGTTGGAAGCCTTGTGCCGGCATTCTTTACGTGGATTTACTGTAATCTGGAAGACACAAACTTTACTAAGCAGTTAAACAAGCAAGGGCCAAAAATTAGTAGTAACAGGATAGCTAGCAAAGGTCTTAGGAAAGGTAAAAACCAGGCAAGATATGGGAGGGCACTTTTTTTTTTTTTTTTTTGAGGCGGAGTCTCGCTCTATCGCCCCGGCTGGAGTGCAGTGGCCGGACCTCAGCTCACTGCAAGCTCCGCCTCCCGGGTCCACGCCATTCTCCTGCCTCAGCCTCCCGAGTAGCTGGGACTACAGGCGCGGGAGGGCACTTTTGATAAGTGACCAGATATAGCTGGGGTCAGTGTCCTGGTTATATCTTTCTAACCAGGTAGCTTGTTCATAGATTTTTTAATGTTAACCTTGATTTTCCAGAGTTATTAATGTACATGCAGCAGGTCATATTAATAACTGCACAAACTCCACCTTGTTCAGCTAGTAAATAATCCAATAATCCAATGCTAGTCTGTTGTCAAGGACAACATTTGTCAAAGAGTCTAGGAACTACTGAATTCTGTTTATTGCCTGGCCTATATTGATGGCCAATGATTCTAAGGTTTGAGTCAAGTTCTTTTGGATTGACTTGTGGTAGACAAAGCTACCCAGGGGGCCACTAGTCCTATTACTGTCTCAATTCCTGCCAGAATTAATCATATTGCTCATTTATTTCTGATATTCCTGGGCCTTATGGGATTATAGATGGTGACTCCCAGAGGGGCAATGGTGGCCAGTATATGTTCACTCCATTTCTAGTTTTTAGTATACAAGGGAAAGCTACTCCTAAAAGAACAGGTAGCTCCCCAGGGAGTCAGGAGTGGTTAGGAGGTGGGACTTCTACTTACTCATGGCCACAGACAAAAATAAGCCCAGTTGGGGCACAAATAGAAGGCTATGAGATGTGATGTCTATCCTTTGTTACCCAGTCGTGTCTATAGATTCCCTTGCTCCAATGGGGGTGGTCAAACATCGCTTGTTTTCCAGAAGAAGTCAGTACTCCTACCTTCCTAGATTAGGCAGTTGTTTTTCCCTTGCTTGTTTTGATGGAGGAGGAAGCACCATGTGTGGTTTTCTCACTTACAAGTGGGATCCCATTTACCTCTCTGTGGCCTCAGGAATTTGGCAACTAGAATTGGATCAGAGCATGTCAGGGAAGTTTCCACTTTTTTGTCATTAACACAATGAGTGCAAAACACAGTGTCATTAGGACACCTGAAGTACAGGTACCCAATATCCCAGGTTCAGGTAATAGTGGCAGGAGCAGTTAGGTCGAATTCATTAAGTGGGAAAAAGTTCCACCTAACAAGTAGGGATCTGGGTACTAAGGGATCACTATGGTTAATCAGGAGGTCCAGGGAGATGGCCATGAGGTTTTCCAGATGTGTCAGAAGGTGGAACTCTTTATCCTGGGGATGTTGATGACAAATCCAGCAATCATGAAGATGATTCCTTGACGCTATGATTTTTGAAATATTTACTATAGAGTTTTATTCCCACCACACTGGATTAGGTTAATCAGGAGGGCAAACAGGATTAACAGAGGCAGGATGGTGTCTGGTTGGACCTTAGAGTGGCCTCTACACCTAACAAGGACAAAAGAGGTATTTCCCAGGAGGAGGCAAGTGGCCAAAGCAATAGAAAAGAAATATACAATCAGGAAGAAAAGAAAAATTAATGTTCCTACTCCCACCCACAGCATCACATTACCACTTCTGGCTGAGTGTTGATTCTTTTAAATAGGTAGTGGAGGTACCCCAAAGGTTCATAGGTATAGGTCATGTTGTTCTTCTTTTCCACTTGTGGGGACTCATAAGAAACGGGTTTAATCCTGCATAGGTGTACTCAGCTAGTGATGTCCTGAAGTTTAACAGCAGTGTGTTGTCGGGTCCAGCCCTACAAGGCCTGTGGGTTTTTCTCCTCATGTGCAGAGACGAGGGATCATAGAAATAAAGACACAAGACAAAGAGATAGAAGAAAAGACAGTTGGGCCCGGGGGACCACTACCACCAAGATGCAGAGACCAGTAGTGGCCCTGAATGCCTGGCTGCACTGTTATTTATTGGATACAAGGCAAGGGGGCAGGGTAAGGAGTGTGAGCCATCTCCAATGATAGGTAAGGTCACACAAGTCACGTGTCCACTGGACAGGGTGCCCTTCCCTGTTTGGTAGCCGAGGCAGAGAGAGAGAGAATGGGGACAGCTTACGTCATTATTTCTTCTATGCATTTCAAAGACTTTAGTACTTTCACTGATTCTGCTACTGCTACCTAGAAGGCGGACCCAGGTGTACAGGGTGGAACATGAAAGCGGACCAGGAACGTGACCACTGAAGCACAGCATCACAGGGAGACTGTTAGGCCTCCGGATGGCTTGACTGATATCAGGCCTTCCACAAGAGGTGATGGAGCAGAGTCTTCTCTAACACCCCCGGGGGAAAGGGAGACTCCCTTTCCTGGTCTGCTAAGTAACTAACAGGTGCCTTCCCAGGCACTGGTGCTACCACTAGATAAAGGAGCCCTCTAGTGGCCCTGTCCAGGCATGACAGAGGGCTCACACTCCTGTCTTCTGGTCACTTCTCACCGCGCCCCTTCAACTCCTATCACTATATGGCCTGGTTTTTCCTAGGTTATAATTGTAGAACAAAGATTATTACAATATTGGAATAAAGAGTAATACCACAAACTAATGATTAATAATATTCATATATAATCATATCTATAATCTATTTCCAGTATAACTATTCTTATTCTATATATTTTCTTTATTATACTGGAACAGCTCGTGCCCTCAGTCTCTTGCCTTGGCACCTGGGTGGCTTGCCACCCACAGTGGGTGTATTAGGCCATTCTTGCATTGCTATGGGGACAAATATCCAAACTATATCAATAAGGGTACTTAACACCTGATAAGGAGACTTCCATTTGGGTTGTCATTGATCCTCGGGGGATCCTTCTTTCCAAGATTTTAGTCAGATTAAGTCTCTTCATTGAATGAGGGAGTTAATTATTTCCCTTGTGGGAGGAGGCAACACTTCATTTCCATATTCTTGAAGGGCCTTTTGAACCTGGCCTAAGTTGATAATACGGGTGAGCATTCTATGTGTCTCTTCATCAAACAGGAGGTCTGAAGGAAAACAAAAAAGCCTCCCATAGGTCATTTCAAATGGACTAAATTTTAAGGTTCCCTTTGGAGCCATCCTTATGTACAAAGGGGCGATGGTAGGAGAGAAGCCCAGGCCTCTGAGGTCTACTGACAGAGTTTTGCTAACGTCCTTTTTAAAACATGGTTGGCTTTTTTCTACCTTACCTAAAGATTGAAGCCACCAAGAGGAGTGAAGATGATAGATAATGCCTAAGGCTGAGGAAGTGTGCTCAGTCACCTTAGCTGTGAAGGAAGGTCAGTTATCACTTTGCAAACTTTTTGGTAATGCAAGCATGGGGATGCTTTCTTTAAGAATTTGGACACTTCCAATGCTTTTTCTGTCTTTGTAGGGAAAGCTTCTATCCACCCAGTGAAAGTGTCCATAAATAGTAGAAGATATTTTAGTCCCTGTGAGGTGGTATCTGGGTGAAATCTATTTGCAGTCTTCCCTCGGGTGTGTTCCTTGGTGTTGTACAGGTTTGAGTAGGGACTGGGGTATGGGGTGGTTTCCTGGGTCATTATGAGCACACAGTTCACAGGCCTTGGTGACCCTTTTTATAGTCTGGAATAGTCCCTTTCCCAAGAATATTAGGGAAACGAATTTGAATACAGAATCCCATCCTAAATGTGAGGAATCAGGGAAATGCTTAATTATTTTCCACTGCTCGGCCTCAGGGAGAAAGAGTTTATTGATTTCTAGCAATCACTCTGAGGGATCCTTTTGTAAGTCTTTCTGTTCTGCCCATTTAATTTCCTAAGGTGTATAATATGGCACTGCTGACATGGGTGGGGCATCAGGTATTAGTGCAGCAGCCAGCAGTACTGATCTTCCTTTAGCGGCGGCCATGACTGCTCTATCCACCAGGGCATTTCCTCTGATAATAGAGATGTCTCCCTTTTGGTGTCCCCAGCAGTGAATAACTGCTATCTCCTTTGGGAGTTGGACAGCATCTAAAAGTTCCAAGATCTCAGAGTGATGTTGTATGGGGGAATCCCATGGCTGTTAACAGTCCCCTTTTCTTCCATATGGCTTGTGAGTATGGAGTACCGGGAACCTGTATTTGCATCAGTAAATATACTGATTCTTAACTCTTTTCCTAGTTGGAGGGCCCTAATTAGAGCATTTAATTCCACTTTTTGAGCAGAAGTCTGGGGAGGAAGAGCTTTGGCCTCAATGACTTATTGCTGACTAACCACAGCATAACTTGCCTTTTTAATCCCTCATGAATAAAGCTATTTCCATCTCTAAACCACCGACATTGGGGTTAGGCAGGGGTTCATCTTTAAGGTCAGGCCTGCTAGAGGAGCTCTGTTCCATGGTTTCCACACAGGAGTGAATGAGTTGGGAATTGGGACTTGAAGTCCAGCAACAGGGTACCAGGATTTAAAACAACATACTTGAAAGGTAACATCTGGGGTGTCAAATATAAGAACCTGACATTTAAGTAATTGAACCACTGTTAGACATTGGTGTCCTTTTGCCTCTAGGATCCCCTGTATTTGATTGGGGCAGGTCATTACATCTAATTGTTGTCCCAAGGTAAACTTACTGACTTCTACCAATAGAGTGGTGGCAGCCACAGCTCAGAATCATCCTGGCCTCCCAGCCACCACTTGGTCTAGCTGTTTAGAAAAGTAAGCCACTGGTCTAGGGCTATTCCTGAGACTTTGAGTTAGAACACCCAAAGCTATCCCTTGTTTTTCAGCCACATATAGGGTGAAAGGTTTTTCTAAGTTTGGGAGTCACAAAGCAGGGGCTGTTCCCAGTTTTTCTTTTAGGGTTAAGAATGCCTATTGGCAGGTTCCATCCCAATTCAAAGGCTCATGATCACTCCCCTTCAGAGCTCCATAGAGTGGTTTTGTTATGAGCCCAAACCTGGGACTCCAAATCCAGAAGAATCTGGCCATTCCCAGAAAGACTCTTAATTATTTCTTAGTCTGAGGGGACTGGAGTGCCAAGATGGTCTCTTTTTACTCCTGGGCTGGGGTGTTTGCCCCAGGAGTTAACACATACCCCAAATATTTAATTTTGTGCAGAAATTTAGGCTTTGTTGTAGGAATACTCAATAATCTCATCTTCCCTAAAAATTAAGAATCTGGATTGTGTTCCTGTCACAATCTTCCCTGGTTGGCCTAGAAATTAATAGATCATCCATATATTGCAAAAGAGACCTATTATTTAACCAGAGTTCCCTTAATTCTTTTGCCATGTATTGACAAAGAAATGGGGACTGTCCCTAAAACCTTGAGGAAGAACAGTCCTTATAAGATGAGATGCAGCATGAATGTCTGGATCAGTCCATTCAAAAGCAAAGATATACTGGGAGCCCACGTGTAAAGGTATACAAAAGAAAGCAACCTTCAATTCTAATACCACTATCTATTAGCATCTTCAGAGACTTGGGTCCATATTGTGCATGAATTAGGAACTATTCAGTGGACTGGGATTATTGCCTCATTAACTGCCCTCAGATTCTGAACAAATCTGTATTCCCCATTCAGTTTCTTCACAACCAAAATGGAGGTGTTACATAGGGACTTACAGGACTGTAGTAATCCATACTTTAGGAACTTCCGTATTAGGGGGTTGAATGCTCCTCTGATCCTCAGATCTCAAGGTATGTTGTTTTTTGTATGGATACTTAACATTGGGTTTCAAAATAATCTGGACTGGGAGTACATTAACATCTCTACCAAGAACTTCCATGTCCCAAACAGAGGGGTCTACTTGAGAAGTAAGATGTAGTGAAATAGAGATCTTTTATTTATCTGTGTTAAGGCATGTACTTGGAGCTAGGAGAAGTGTCTCTTCCTGGCCTGTTGCCTTCTCAAAAGGTTCTCCAAATTGAGCTGTGGCCTGTAGTTGGGAAAGTAAGTCTCTTCCCACTAAAGGAATAGGGCACTCAGGCATAAGCAAAAAGCTATGGGAAAACACATGGTTCCTCACAGTGCAACCGAGGAGGTGGGTGAATCACCTAACTTTTGGTTGGCCATCAATCTATATTATGGTACAAGAATGGGAAAACAATGGCCCTGAGAAATCTGCTCAAACTGTTAAAACTGAGAAGTCTGCTCCCATGTCCACCAAGAACTCATTATTTTTACCTGCCACATCAAGAGTTACCTGAGGCTCCTCTGTGGAGATAGTAAGGTGTCCAGTGGAAACCACAAGCGACCTCAGGCCCTGTCAGTCCTCTGTTCTCCCAGCCATTATGGGTCTGGGTGGCTCAGACTCTCTTTCAAGACTGGAGCAGTCCTTCCTTCAGTGTTCCTCTTACTTACAAGCACGTTGATTTTGGCCCAGGGGCCAAGAAGTCAGAGGCTTTCATCTGGACATCCCAACCACAACTCTTGAACACTTTCTTGGCATTGGTAACCCTAAGGCAGTAGGGGGCTTAAGGCAGCCATGAATAGCACTTTTTGGCTATTATTTTTATTTTTCACCTCTTTCTCCACCTTGTCCCTATTATTGTAAATTTCAAAGGCCATATTTAAAAGTTGGCTTGTGGGGATTTTAGGTCTTATTGCTGCCTTATGTAAATTCGTCCTAATGTCAGAGACAGATTGAGTAATAAAATACATGCCCAGGAGAGCTCACCTTTCTGGAGAGTCAGGGTCTGCATTAGCATATTTCCTGAGGGCCTCCACTAAGTGGCCTTGAAATAGAGTGGCATTTTCATATTTTCCTTGAGTTACTTCTCTAACCTTGTCATAACTAACTGGTTTAACCACATACTTTTTCATATCTTCTATTAAACAAGTTAGCATGTGATTTCTGTGTTTGAGATCTTGGGAACCCCTCTGGGAATCCCATTGCGGGTGCAAATAAGGAGCTGTATCTCCCCCCTCATTATTATCATTTTTTTTTTGAGACAGAGTCCCGCTCTGTGGCCCAGGCTGGAGTGTAGCGGCCGGATCTCAGCTCACTGCAAGCTCCGCCTCCCGGGTTTACGCCATTCTCCTGCCTCAGCCTCCCCAGCAGCTGGGACCACAGGTGCCCGCCACCTCGCCTGGCTAGTTTTTTGTATTTTTTAGTAGAGACGGGGTTTCACCGTGTTAGCCAGGATGGTCTCGATCTCCTGACCTCGCGATCCGCCCGTCTCGGCCTCCCAAAGTGCTGGGATTACAGGCTTGAGCCACCGCGCCCGGCCTCTCCCCCCACATTATAAATGGCATGGCCTTGGATATTATTGGTCACTCCATCTGAAAATTCATGGGTAATACTTAGAATCCTTTGTTTCTCCTCTATGGTACAGCAAGTGGATAATAATATGCGCAAGTTATGCCAAGTTATTTCAGAGGACATGGTAAATGTATCAAACTCTTTTATAAACTTCCATGGATCCTCCAAAAACCAGCCCAATTTCTCCTCGCACAAAGCCAAATTTGATATAGTAAATGGCACATATACTCTGATTGTTTCCCCATCTCCATCAGCTACCTCCCACAATGGACACGGTTTCATTTTTAGGGGCCGATACGGGGCCCCACTCCTGGTGGTACTGGTTGGGCTTACTTTCTCAGGCAACAGGGGTATATGACAGGGCTAGCTGGATAAGGGGGAGGGGTGCCTGACGACCTCGGGGTGGAATCCTGTGCTGGAGAACTGGCAGAATTCCCCTCAGAACTGCAGGACTGAGCAGGCTCCAAGGGGGGCATGGACCTTCCAGTGGGAGCAGCTAGGAGGGGGTCACCTATGATACCTGGCACAGCTTCTTGGTGCCTGGAAGTAACATGAGTCTGATACATTTTATAGCTATCCCTTAGGTCAGGATCCTGGTAGAGGGCATATAAAAGCCTGCACATAAGGAACGTCTCCCCATTTTCCTTCTTTTTTACAGAATAAGTCTAATTGTAAAATAGTATTATATTTAACATAAAGAACCATTTTTAGACCAAATTTCCTGGTCTCCCAATTTGTATTGGACCCAAATGGTGTTGCAATAAAAAATGAGTTCCTTTTCTCTTTAAAGTCTCTAATTTGAATTTGCACCAATTGTCTAAAAGACACCCTACTGTTGAGTCTTCCAGGATGCTCACCATTGTTCCCATTGTCCAGTAAGAATCTGTACAGGAGGTTTCCAAGTTTGCCTAAGTTTAGTGAGAGCCTTACTTTCCCTTTCAAATTCTCACGTCCTGCAGAGAAGGTGTTAGTATAGGTAGCAAAGCATTATAAAATCATGAGATATGAGTGAGCAGTAGAATGATGGGTCTGAATTGCAAATAGAGTGAAGAAAGTGTTTCAGTTTGGGCAAAGACGGATTAAAAAATAAATAGAAAGTGATTGTGGAAGGGAGGAAGAGTATGGGCAAACAGCGTGGCTCAAAGGGAGACCTCAGAGACCTTCAGCTACTGGATAATCCAGCCAGCAGTAGAGACACCAAAGAAAGTGTGAAGGCAGCCACTCGTCCACTGCTGTGGGTACTCATCTGTCAGGTCAGGGGTCTGGGAACCCCTGGTCCCTTCAACCGAGAGTCCAAGATGCACTTGAGCAAGGTAGTTTATTGGACAGAAAGGAAGACAGAGCACAGGGAGAGGCCCACAACTGGCTGTTATGGAAAATGATAATTTCCAACTTCAGTGCAGAGAAAAACAAGACTGGATTAGTCCATTCTCACACCACACTGCTGTAAAGAACTACCTGAGACTGGGTAATTTATAAAGAAAAGTGGTTTAATTGACTCGCAGTTCCTTAGGCTGTACAGGAAGGATGACTGGGGGGCCTCAGGAAGCTTATAATCATGGCACAAGGTGAAAGGGAAGCAAATATGTCTTAACATGGCAGAGTATGAGACAGAGAGAGAAAGGGGGAAGTGCCACACACTTTCAAACAGCTAGATCTCATGAGAACTCATAGAACTATCATGAGAACAGCAAGGGGGGAAATCTGCCCCCATGATCCAATCACCTCCCCCAAGGTCCCTCCCCCAACATTAGAAATTACAATTCAACATAAGATTCGGATGGGGACACAAACCAAAACCTTATCAAAGACCAAGGTTCTCCAAGGGGGAGGGGCTATAACCCACAATCCTAGAGGGAATGCCAATGTCAAAAACCCCAGGCATCCGGGGGTAGACAACAACCCAATGCAAAAAAAAACCCAATGCACCCAAGTAATAGCCATTGAGGATCCCCTCACCAAATGCCCCAAATAAAATAGCATTAGAAGAGAAAGGATCAAGAGAAGGGTGACAAGAATGTAGGTGGTCAGGCATGCTTCTCTCCCGGGCACCCAAATGATGGGGGAATTTGAATTGACCACCTAGACAGAGGCCTTATTTCTTGGTTTATCTGATATTGAAGGAGGGGCAGAGAGGACACTCACCCATCCTCACGTGCCTAAATGGTGCTGACCAGTCTCCAATGTGGGGCCTGGGTGAAGTTCTTCCTGGGTTCCACCAGCTTGGGCAGGTTTGGCTGTTACGGAGGTCCAGCTGACACACCAGTGACCTGCCAGCCAAGACAGTCGGTCCCACATAAGGTGGTAGCACTGTGCAGCCACTGGCCCATCCACACAGCTCTGCTGCATCCACCTGTCAGGAAAGATGATGGCTCTGAAAAGAGCCTTAGACTAGTGTTACAGCTCTTCAGCATTAGCAGCTCTTTAGCATTATAACCTCTGTGTTACAGTTCTTGCAGCTTCAATCACAGATTGTCTCACTGTCTCTTGCCAGAGGTGAGAGGTCTCGTCATCTCTCACTGGCTTGCCACCTCACTGCCATCTCTCTCCAGTCGCTGCCTCTCTGCATCTTGCTGTCTAGCTACCTCTGCAATTGCCACCATCTTCCCTAGCCCCACATCAGGCACCAGATGATGCAGGGCAGGTTATTGGCTTCACTCAGGAAAGATTTCAAGAGCAAATCAGCAATGGAAGAAAGCAGCTTTATTGAAGTGACAGTGTTACAGCCCAGAGGCTGCCCTTTGTGAAGCAGGGCAAGCCCATAGGCTGTGCACTAAGAGTGGCAGTGTATAGGCTGTTGGCTAGCTTTATACTCACTTTTAATTACATGCAAATTAAGGGCAGGCTATTCAGAAATCTCTAAAAACTGAGGGGTAACCTTTGGTGTTGCCATGGAAAGAGATGGTAACTTCCAGGTGTTGCCATGGCATTTCTAAACTGTCATGGCACTGGTGGGAGTGTCTTATGCTGATGGGCAGTGAGAGCAACTAGAGATTGCTTACAGCATCTGTAAGCAATGCTGGCTCTGGCCAGTTTCCTGTCTGGTCTGGGACGGTTGTCCCCAACCTTTTTGGCACCAGGGACTGGTTTCCTGGAAGACAATTTTTCCAAGGATGGGAGTTGGGGGAAGATGGTTTCGGGATGAAACTGTTCCACCTCAGATCATCAGGCATTAGTTAGATTCTCATAAGGAGCACACAACCTAGATCCCTCACATGCACAGTTCACAACAGGATTCACACTCCTATGAGAATCTAATGTTACCACTGATCTGACAGGAGGCAGAGCTCAGGGGGTAATGCTTGCTCACCTGCCACTCACCTCCTGCTGTGAGGCTTGGTTTCTAATAGATTGGTAGCAGTCCATGGCCCAGGGCTTGGGGACCCCGGTCTAGGAAATAAGTCCTGCCAACCTCCTACCTCACAATTGTATCATGAATTATGTTGATAGATTTTTTAAATGCTAAACCAAACTTGCTCTCATGGAATAAACCCAACTTGATTGTCTTATATATAGCTGGAATTGGCTTGGTAATATTTTGCTTAGGATGTTTGCATTTATATTCCTAAGTAAGATAGCTTCATAATTTATATTTATCATACTCTCCCTATCACATTTTGCATTTAAAGTCTTGCTGACCCTAACAATGAGTTGGGAGATATTCTCTGCTTTTTATCCTCTTTGTGTTCGAGTGGTGCTTGTTTCATCGCTAAATTTTTTTAATTTATTAATTTATTATTATAGTATCCATCCCCTCAAGCACTTATACTCTGAGTTAAAAACAATCCAATTACAATCTTTAAGTTATTTAAAAATATATCATTAAGTTATTATTTACTATAGTCACCCCGCTGTGCTATCAAATACTAGGTCTTATTAATTATTTCTGGGGTTTCTTGTGTGTGTGTGTGTGTTTTTTTTAACTCATTAACAATCCTCACCTCTTCTATACCTTCCCACTACCATTCCCAACCTCTGGTAACCACCCTGCTACTTTCTATGTCCATGAGTTCAACTGTTTTGATTTTTAGATCCCATAAACAAGTGAGAACATAAGATGTTTGTCTTTCTGTGCTTGGCTTATTTTACTTAACATAATGATTTCCAGTTCCACCCATGTTGTTGCAGATCATTGGATCGCATTATTTTTTTTATGGCTGAATAATAATCCACTGTGTATATGTACCTTTTTTTTTTTTTTTTTTGATATGGAGTCTCTCTGGTGTTGCCCAGGCTGGAGTGCAGTGGTGCAATCTCAATTCACTGCAACCTCCGCCTCCCAGGTTCAAGCAATTCTCATGCCTCAGCCTCCGGAGTAGCTGGGATTATAGGCATGAGCCACCACGCCCAGCTATTTTTGTATTTTTAGTAGAGATGGGGTTTCACCATGTTGGCCAGGTTGGTCTCGAACTCCTGACCTCAGGTGATCCACCCGTCTCGGCCTCCCAAAGTGCTGGGATTACAGGCATGAGCCACCGTGCCCGGTCTGATATGTTTAAAGAAAAAACAATGCCAAAAAACTTCTACCCATTTAACGAATCCAATTCTGCTTATCTGAAGAGGTGGCCTGCCCCTCCACACCTGTGGGTATATCTCGTCAGGTGGGACGAGAGACTAAGAAATAAGACACAGAGACAAAGTACAGAGAAACAACAGTGGGCCCAGGGGACCAGCACTCAGCATACCAAGGACATGCACCGGCACTGGTCTCTGAGTTCCCTCAGTTTTTATTATTATTTTCACTGTCTCAACAAGAGGAATGCGGTAGGAGAGCAGGGTGATAACAGGGAGAAGGTCAGCAGGAAAACATATGAGCAAAGGAATCTGTGTCACAATTAAGTTCAAGGGAAGGTACTATGCCTGGATGTGCACGTAGGCCAGATTTATGTTTCTCTCCACCCAAACATCTCAGTGGAGTAAAGAATAACAAAGCAGCATTGCTGCCAACATGTCTCGCCTCCCACCACAGGGCGGTTTTTCTCCTATCTCAGAAATGAACAAATGTACAATCGGGTTTTATACCGAGACATTCAGTTCCCAGGGGCAGGCAGGAGACAGTGGCCTTCCTCTTATCTCAACTGCAAGAGGCTTTCCTCTTTTACTAATCCTCCTCAGCACAGACCCTTCACAGGTGTCGGGCTGGGGGACAGTCAGGACTTTCTCATCCCAGGAGGCCATATTTCAGACTATCACATGGGGAGAAACCTTGGACAATACACGGCTTTCCAGGGCAGAGGTCCCTGCGGCTTTCCACAGTGCATTGTGCCCCTGGTTTATCGAGAATGGAGAATGGCGATGACTTTTACCAAGCATACTGCCTGTAAACATTGTGTTAACAAGGCTCATCCTGCACAGCCCTAGATCCCTTAAACCTTAATTTCATACAACACATGTTTTTGTGAGCTCAAGGTTGTGGCAAAGAGGTTAGGGCAAAGTGGTTGGGGCAAAGTTACAGATTAACAGCATGTCAGGGCAAAGCAATTGTTCAGGGTACAGGTCAAAATGGAGTTTCTTATGTCTTCCCTTTCTACATAGACACAGTAACAGTCTGATCTCTCCTTTCCTTACATGCCTCAGCCTCCTGAGTGGCTCGGATTACAGGCGTGAGCCACCACACCCAGCTATTTTTGTATTTTTAGTAGAGAAGGGATTTCACCATATTGGCCAGGTTGGTCTCGAATGCCTGACTTCAGGTGATTCACCCGTCTCGGCCTCCCGAAGTACTAGGATTAGAGGCATGAGCCACAGTGCCCAGCCTGATATGTTTAAAGAACAAACAATGCCAAAAAACTTCTACCCATTTAACGAATTTAATTCTGCTTATCAAAATAATAAAGTTCCATACTTTTCCAAACTTGCTAACAGTTATCATGAATGGTAGCTGAGTTTTATCAAATGTTTTTTTTTCTAGATTTTAAGAAATCATTATATGAATGATTCCCCCTTTTTCTAATTAAAATTATGGATTATATTAATTTTTTTATTCTATAGTCCTGGAATAAACCAAACTTGTTTATGAAATATTATGATTTTTACATATTGCAAGATTCAATAAGTTGTTTCAGATTGTTACATCTGTGTTTCTAAGTGAGATCAGCCTGTGATTTTCCTGACTCATAATGTCCATGGCAGGTTCTCATGTCAAGTTTTGCCAGCCTTATGAAATCAGTTCTATAGCATTCTCTTCTGTTCTATTCTCTGGGACAGGCATGGAAGTTTTGCATACATTCCTTTTAATAAAACTTAAGCACATAGACCCAGGAGGATTCACAGAGGACTAGAAATGTGCTACCTGACTGGGTAGCCACTTCATAACATCAGATGCTTGGTGCTGCTACACACAGCAAATTTTAACTTTGGCATAATTTTAATCATCTTATACCATTTTGGACTCTGCTTTTTAAGTTAATTATTTTGCTAATTTCTTTAGTTTTCATAATTATTTTAATGGCTGCATATATATTGTATTAATAAATACTAATGTGTAGGCGATTCCTTCATTGGATATTTAGGGGTTTTTTTTATTTTGAGGATTATAGATTTTCTTGCTATGGATATCTCTATGCCTCAATAATATTTTCTTCTGTTAATTATTTTCTTTTCAATTCTCAAGTGTTGGATTAACGAATGTCTTGGTCAGTTCGGGCTGCCATAACAGATTAGGTGGCTTAAATCAGGGGCCCACAATCCCCGGGCTGCAGACTGGTACCAGCCCATGGCCTGTTGGGAACCAGGCTGCACAGTAAGAGGTGAGCGGCAGGTGAGCGAGCATTAATGCCTGAGCTCTGCCTCCTGTCAGATCAGTGGGAAGCATTAGATTTTCACAGTGAACTGTGAAAGTTCCCCTGTTCCCCTCTCAGGGCAGGCAATGGGGGTGTGGCTCGCTTCTTCAGTGTCCCACTGCTCAAACCTCTAGGGGAGCATACAGAAGGGCAGGCTGAGGGGGTCCAACCCCACGGCAGCATCTAGGGGTGAATGTTTACAGCTCCTGAAGCCCCAGTGGGCATGTGTTACAGGGCGCTCTTTTAATTTAGCCATCCATAGGTGGCTTCTGTTAGCTCAATTAGACCCCCTTCCTTATCACAAGGACAGAATGATTTTTGTATCCCTGGGTTTCTTGTATTGGTGTACTGGAAGAATTGGATCACATATGGGCTTGGAGAATGAGTGCAAGGTTTTATTGAGTAGCTCTCAGCAGATTGGGGAGCCAGATAGGAGATGGTTTTCCCCTGGAGGCAGGCCACTCCATGGCCCAACTCTTCTCCAACCACTCCGGCCAAATTCCACGTCATTCCACCAGTCCATGGCCTGCTGGCCTGCCAGTGCCTGTCGATGTGTTCTTCCACCAACGTGCTCTCAACAACCAGCCGCATGTGTCTTCTTTTGCCAATGTGTTCCTCACAACGTCCAGCCACTTGTGTCTGCCTACTAGGTCTTGGGTTTTAATAGGCCCAGGATGGGGGCGTGGCAGGCCAGGGTGGTCTTAGAAAATGCAACATTTGGGCGTGAAAGCAGGAGTGCCTGTCCTTACCTAGGTCCATGGGGGTGGAGCCCTGGCCAGGGACCCACTTTCTCTACCCAGCACTTCCCTTCCCCACTCCCGTATCATTTAAAGGGACCACACTCTTCCCTTCCCAGCACTCCCATATCAATAGGAGTGGGAACCCTATCGTGAACTGCACATGTGAAAGATCTATGTTACATGCTTTTTATGAGAATCTAATGCCTGATGATCTGAGGTGAAACAGTTTCCTCCTGAAATCCCCCACCCCACCCCCATCCATGGAAAAACTGTCTTCCATGAAATCAGTCCCTGGTGCCAAAAAGGTTAGGGACTACTATCTTAAACAACATAAATATATATATTTTTTTCACAGTTCTGGAGGCTGGAAGTCTGAGATGCTAGCATGGTCAGGTTCTTATGAAGGCTCTCCTTCTGGTTTGCATATGACCCTCTTCTCATTGTGTCCTCACATGCTGGAGACATAGAGCAAGCTCTCTGGTGTTTATTCTTGTAAGGACATTAATCCCATCATGAGGGCCTACCTCACGCCATCATCTTACTCTTATTACCTCTTAAAGGGCCTATCACCAAATGCCATCACATTGGATGTTAGGGCTTCAACATAATAATTTTGGAGGACACAATTTAGTCCATAGCAGTGAGTCAAAGTGACTCTTACATATTGCTATTCTGATTTTTAAATGGTGTTTCAATTCACAAGACCATCATCAGAGTGTGGAAATTCTAGCCTCACTTCAGCCTTCCCAAGCAATGAATTTTAACAACCAATTTTACTGTACAAAGGAAAAAACATAATCTCTTTCCGCAGCTAACTCTATAGTAATTACTCTAAAATCTCTTCAGCTCAAGTTGTTGTCAAGAAGAGATGGCCAAAGCCCCTTTCTACCTTCAGTATGTCATTACAAATTTTGAAGAGGCAAAATAATTTTGTTGGTGGTGCAGACAGGGTAAACTGAGGAAAAAAAACAACCAAAAATCTCACTAGATTCCAACAACAGAATTTTGGTTTTTGCTCATACAGCATGCCCACTGTGGGTCATGTAAGATTCTACTCCACATCATCTCCACTCCAGGGTCCAAGCTGACAGAGAAGCCTGTTTGAGATATTAGCAGTCACCAGGAATGAAGGAAAAAAGACACAGTGACCCATCTGATATATTTTAAAGCTTCTACCCTGAAGTGACACATAACATTTCTGCCCATGTTTCATTGTCAAAGCAAAGCAAGTCACATGGCCATGCAATGCATTCAACGTGCATTCAACAGGACAAGTATGTGGACAGGGAGTGCTACCTAGCAAGGAACACTGCAGGGTAGCAACCAGACTATTCAGCAAACAATAATACAATCTACCACAGTTTTTTTTTATTCTCAGTATATTATACAAGAGTAACATTATCAGAGACAATGTTCAAAATGGCCTATTTAAATTTAGCAGAGGCACGACTGCAGTGGTGCGGCCATGAATCCACCCAGAATACCCCTGACTACATATCTGGCTGGATGCATGTACTCTTATATGCAATGCTATATATAATGTGTCCTTCAGGAAGGGGAACTTCACACACTGGGGCCTGTCGTGGGGTGAAGGTAGGGGGGGAGGGATAGCATTAGGAGATATATCTAATGTAAATGAGGAGTTAATGGGTGCAGCACACCAACATGGCACATGTATACATATGTAACAAACCTGCACATTGTGCACATGTACCCTAGAACTTAAAGTATAATTTTAAAAAAATAAAAATAAATAAATAAATATAATGTGTCCTTAAGGGGTCAGTGCTGATATGGGACCAGCCAAGCAGAAGAAATAAGTGTTGCCTGAATTACAGTGGGGTATACTGGTTTATCGCCACAGTTGTAATGTATTTATATTGTATCAACTAAGCATTAATGGAACAACACTTTTCAGAACAGCTTTCTCTGAATACTACTGCCTTAATCAGGCCTGCCAGATATTTTGCGTGTGAAAGGTTATGGTGTCACCAGGCACTGCTGCAACTCACACAGGTGAAGGCAAATTTGTTGTGTCACCTTGTTGGTATGGGGCAATAGCTGGATCTGTAGGTCATTTAGCCCTGCTGGGTCTCCTTCAGCTTCTCCAACTCCTGGGGCAGTATGTGAAGTTCCTGGTATAAATCTACAACTCCTCCATCTCCTCACATAAAGAAAATTAACATCTTTATGATGTTGAGTCATCCCATCCCAGATCTAGGGATAGCCTTTCATTTTTTGAGTATTCTTTTGTTTTCCTCCTCAGCAATAAAAAAAGTTTTATGTGGCAATTTATAATTTTTAATGTTTATTTCTAAATCCCTAC
>NC_045445.1:19309783-19322597 GCF_002776525.5 Piliocolobus tephrosceles
CCACCCTCTTGTGCCAGCCCAGCCCCTCCCATGCACATTTGGACACCATCCTGCGCTCCAGCTGCACAAAGCTGGGCTCCTGTTACACACTGGACAGACCACACACAGCCGCCGCTGTCAACCCCCCTCCTCCCCACCAGACTGCCAGCCGACTACATCATTCTGCCCACAGACCTGCGCTGCCACTGCCATCGCCGTCCACCGCACCTCATCAACAGACTGCCGCTCCTAGTGATCTGGACTCACTTCAGAGGTATCTGAGCTGGACACAGTCCCTGGACAGTGATCCAGACAGCTGGCCGCCCCCCAAGGAGCCTGTCACCTTCAGCAAGACCCATTTCCTCCCCAATCCCAGAGACCTCTTGTGTTCCTGCCACATAGCTGCCAGGGCTTAGGTGTGCCTGGCAACCAAATGAATCTCTCATTTTCTCCTGTGGACCAGTTAGTTTTGCCTAGAATCCTGTTTTCTTCTGAATTTGCAGCTGTCTCTCTGATGTGTGCCTTTTGTTCAACACAGTAAGCCCTGCTCCCTGCCCTGCTCTAATACACTACCTGTACAAGGTCTTTTCCTTATTTTTAATAAATGTCAGACACTATTAAATAGAAATGGAGTCTCAATGAATATGGCACCTTTCCCTCCCTGGTTCTGTAAATGGGGTCCCTATCTTGTTCAAACGCTATGTGCCCTGCCATGCTATGACTGAAGTTGACTCTTGCATTATAAAAACAAAAGATTGAGTCCTGTGGAGTGTCCTAGGGATGGAGATCTTACAGGCAACCATCTAATGCCAAATTATGACCCTTCTAAACCAGGCAGTTTCATGCTACTTTTGAGGTAGACATTGATCTGATTTTGGCCAAGGCAATGTGAAAAACTGTGGAAAAACTTTTTGTAAAAGGTTTCCTTATTTTCAAAAAATGGCTACAAAACACAAATCTCAAATTGCTCCATACCATAAATCCCATACATTTGTTTGTGAACACCTTTCGAAATTTTATTTAACCAGAGATTCATTAATGAAACATCAGAATTGCAGAGGTGTTCTATGAAAGCATTTATATTTATAAAACCTTGAATATGGAGGTAATGGGGAAAGGGATGCGGAGCTGTGATTATTAATTTAGGTACATACCTGGTTGATGACCTGCAAGACAATACAATTATGACTTTCTCTAATGAGCAGAATAAAAGTTAATACTCATTACTGTTTCTCTGTAGGCTAATCTCTTAAATCTATAGTGCTATAAACAGCCTCTGTTCCATCAACTATTTTATGTTCAAATTTTTTGGTGAAATTTATTCCAGTGGAATCCAATAGCACAGCACTCTGGTATTAAAAGATCACGCATCCAACTCTGTCCCTTATTTCTAATTTGTGTGAATTTCCAGAACATATAAAGAGGTGGGAATAGGCTGAGCTTAGTGTGTAGATAGATTTGCCTGATGTGTGGGTGGAAAATGAAAACAGACTGTGATTGCACCACAAAAAGGACTGGTCCTTACATTTTTTGTCTCTGCCTTGGGGAGATGAGACTCTTTGTCTTTCAACTTTAACTCAAATTGGTGATTAATCACCCTTAGCCTTTCATTGTCTCTCTGCAATTCAATAGCCTCCAGTAACAACCGTATATGATCGCATAATCTTTATAATTACTATTTCCTCTGAACCTTTCAAATTCTTGAGATATTGCACCTGTCAGTAAATTTCCTTCCATTGGTATCCTATCTCAGTTCACCACTGGTGAAAGTTTTGACAGTTGCACCACTACCACATAGCAGGTTATCAGTATTTCCTTTACCAACAGTGATGTAGTTCCCATTACTAGCCACCTGGCAGGTAATCGAGCTCCAAAATCCAATTTTATAATCTGCCTCATGACCACCACTAACACCAAATATTAAACTTTAAGCTCCCTCAGAAACAGACTCTCATGAACAACACTTGTAATGGAGTGATAGAAGTAGGATCCACCAGAGGGAGAATTTATGAAGAAACATACTTTTACAACAGATGCCTCACCTGATCCCACAGGGATATCTAAAGTTGGGACAGCCATTCAGAAATGGTCTAAATTGAGGCCGGACACAGTGGCTCACACCTGTAATCCCAGCACTTTGGGAGGCAGGGGCAGGAGGATTGCTTGAGTCTGGGAGTTGGAGACCAGCCTGGGCAACACAGTGAGACCCTGTCTCTACAAAAAAATTTAAAAATTAACCAGGTGTGGTAGTGCACACCTGTAGTCCTAGCTACTCAGGAGGCTGAGGTGGGAGGATCTCTTGAGCCCAGGAATTGGAGACTGCAGTGAGCTATGATCACGTCACTGCACTCTATCCTAGGCGACAGAGAAGACCTTGTCTAAAAAAAAGAAAAGAAAAGAAAAAGAAAAAAAATATTGTCTGAATTGAGGAGAGGCCACATTGATTAGTTTTTCGATGTGGTGTTACCTGGAGGAGGTGGTGTACTCTTTTTTTTGTTTTTGTTTTTTTTAATTCACCATTTAAAAGGAATAAGATAGACCTATGCTAGCTACTTTGGAGAGATTTTTGCAAGGTTTTGTTCAGTAAGAAACACAATATGCAGAAAACTGCACACTGAGGCCCATTTTTTGTTAAACAGATGTTAACCCCAAAGGCCTACATATGAATACACACACACAGTCACATACATATACAATAAGCTAAGTATGAAGAAAAATACAGACACATATATACTAGCGTGTTCGTGTGGGCCACAAGACGTGAGGAAAGGTTGATGCCAGAGATGGAGTAGGGCCTTAGAAAGGGGGATGCACACAACAAAATGAAAGAAAAAAAGGCTGCTCTAAAACGCAGGGAGATTAAATGTATGGCATTGAAAACTGAAAAATCTATAACATTTTGTGAGGAGTATATAGTATCAGTCAGGGTCCCAAAAAGAAACAGAAGGTATATACAAATGGGGTGACTGAGGAGAATTAAAAGAACAAACTATATACAGATGTATGGGTAGATTTCAGATAAATTATGATAGATTGGATAACTGTTCCACAAATATTCACTCCTCACTTTCCCACACCCCTATGGTGGATGTAATTCCCTGCTCCACTGGCTCTAAGCTTGGCTGTCATTTGTTATTGTCAATGGAACATGAGCAGACATGATGTAAATAGAGGATTTAAATATGCTTGAGTGGTTTTGCTTGTTTTCTTGCCTTCCTATGATTGCCATGAGAAGAGCATGCCTCCGGTTGTTGCTGATCCTTCAGCTTGGGCCATACAGTGATTCACATGGAACAGATCTAAACACAATGTGAATCCCAGAGCCAAGCCCACCCTAACTGTATTCTGGAGAAGAATAGCCCCAGATGGCCCATAGCACACGAGCAAAGAGAACAAATGATTGTTAATTAATTTGGGGGAGACTTCTTCTACAGCATTATTGTAGCAATAGCTGACTAATACTGAAACCAACAATGGATTTTGAATTATCCTGGGGCTAGCAACAGTAGTGAGCTGTTGCCTCCCACCAAGGCACGAAAGGGTAAGGGCTGGGAGGGGTTACTGGAACACAGAGAGCTCTAGCTATAGAAGAGAAACCCTGGAAAGGACCTGTGGCCTTTGATAGAGGAACTCAGCCACAGCCACCTCTTAATCTGTTAGAGATGGAGCTCTCCCATTGACCAAACTCAACCAGAAGCCAGAGAGCAAGGGAACGGTTTATGCAGTCCATAAAGGTCAGCCTCTGGGAATAGAGCTGTCCCTGTTCCAGGATAGAGGAGAGTGGAAAGTGAATCTGGAAGAGCAAATGGAAGGTATCCAAGAGATAGTGAACAATCAATTCTGAGTGAGAAACATTTGAAAAGATGCATAGTTGCAATAGTAATCAGAGAGATTTTAGATAGAACAAAAACAGGTATCATTTCAAAAGCATTACATTGCCAAAAGTAGACCGGGTGCGGTGGCTCATGCCTGTAATCCTAGCACTTTGGGAGGCCAAGGCGGGTGGATCACCTAAGGTCAGGAGTTCAAGACCAGCCTGGTCAACATGGTGAAACCCCATCTCTACTAAAAATACAAAAATTAGCCAGGCGTGCTGGCGTGTGACTGTAATCCCAGCTACTCAGGAGGCTGAGACAGGAGAATCGCTTGAACCCAGGAGGCAGAGGTTGCAGTGAGCCAAGATCACGCCACTACACTCCAGCCTGGGTGACAGAGCAAGACTCCATCTCAAAAAAAAAAAAAAAAAGTAAAAATGACCATATTAAGTGTTGAGGGGATATGGAGAAATGAGAATTCTTATATACTGCTTATAACAGTGTAGAATAGTACAACAAAATTGGAGATGAATGTGGCAGCACCTTGTAAAGTTTAAGACAAACATACCCTACAACCAAGCAATTCCAACAAGGATGTTGACTATAGCATTTTTTAAAATGTATGTATGATTAGTACCTCTGCCAAGCTGCATAGTACCTTTATCTAAATTAATAAAAGGTACCTCCTCTTGGGGAAAGCAGCCCCACGAATGCAGAGTTTGTTAAGCTGTTAGTAATTTTGTGCTTCAAAAAAAAAAAGCAAACTGTATTAAGTGTGTACGCAGCCCCACTGGTTGACGTGATGGACTAGGTAGGGGCTAGATTGTAGCCTCAGTCACTCATTTGGTAAGAGGCACTTCTGAAGTGAGCAACCTACAGATCATAAGCAGCAGCCCTGTCTGCAGGAGCCGAAATTTGAAGCAACATAAGTGTCACTAGTAGCAGTTGGTGATAATATAAAATTATTAATATTGTCAAGCAGAAAGTTGCCATACAGCAATTCTACTCCTAGGTATATATCCAAGAGAACTGAAAATATATGTCCTCACAAAAACTTGTACATGAATGTTCAAAGCAGCATTATTCATAATAACCAAAAATGAGAAACAACCCAAAAACTCCGGAATCTGATGAATAGATAAAATATAGTGTATCCATACAATGGAATATTATTCAACCTTAAAAAGGAATGAATGCTACATACATGCTACAACATGGATGTACCTTGAAAACATAATGCTAAATAAAAGAAACCAGTCACAAAATACCACATATTGTATGACTCCATTTATATGAAACTTCCAGAATACACAAATATATAGATGTGGAAAATCATTTAGAGGTTGCCTGGGGTTTGAGGAAGAAGAAAACAGGGAGGCATAGGGTATTTTCTTGGGGTGATGGAAATGTTGCAAAATTAGATAATGGTAATGGTTGGACAACTGCAAATATACTAAAAACCACTGACTTGTATATTTTAAAAGGGTAAATATTATAGTAAGTGAATCATATCTCAATAAATCTGTTATTAAAAATTAATTGTATTTCTACTTAATAACAACAAAGTAGGGGAAATAAAATTTAACAAAATAATACCATTTATGATAGTGTTATAAAGTATCAAATATCTAGAAATAAATCTATAAAATAGCTGCAATACCTCAACACTAGTAACTACAAAACATTACTGAGATGAATTAAACAACTAAATAAATGGAAGGATATAGGATGTTAATGAATTGGAAAATTCAAAATTGTTACGGTATATATTCTCCCTAAATTTATTTTTAGATTCAATGCAATCCCAATAAAAATCAAGCAGATTTTAGAAGGAAACAAGTAGAGGATATCTTCATGATATTGGGTTAGACAAAGATTTCTTCCACAAGAGACGTTGGTAAATGACTCTAACATTTATATGGAAAGGCAAAGGATCTAGAATAGCCAAGGTAATATTTAAGAAGTACAAGTTAGATGACTTACATTACCAGATATTAAGACTTACTATAAAGGAACATAAATTAAGGTGTATAGTATTGGTGCAAGGATCGACAGAAAAATGCAATACAACAAACAGTCCAGAAAGAAATTCACACATATATGGTGACCTAATTTATAACAAAGGCACCACTGCAATTCACTGGGGGGGAAAGAACAGTCTTTGCAATAAGTGCTATTGGATCAATTAGATACCCATATTGAAAAATGAACATTGGTCCCTACCTCTCAGCATACATAAAAATTAATTCATTATGGATCACAGACTTACATTTGAAAGCTAAAATATGATATTAAAGGAACATATAGGAGACTATCATACTAAGTTTGGCAGAGATGTATTAAACAGGACACAGAAAAACACTAATAATGTTTGCTCTCCCAGATAAAATGTCTATTAAGACATTCAGCATACAATTAACCCTGCTTCCTGACAGCATCCAATCCAGAGCAAAGCTTCACTTCCTTAAACTCTCTTGAAAATCACCTAACATATGCCCAAACACTTCAAACATTTTCTAACACCTTTTTGCTGAGATTCCCAACAATTCTCCACGGTATGTTCTCCTTCATTGCAATGAATAATAAACTCAATATTTGTTCAATGACAAGATGTTCCTAGTGGTCTTTGCCTGGAAGATATGAACATCAAGAATATAGGAAGTCCTAGCAAGAGCAATCAGGCAAAACAAAGAAATAAAAGGCATCCAAAAAGGAAGAGAGGAAGTCAAACTATTTGTTTGTAGACACTATGATTTTATACCTAGAATATCCCAAAGTATCTGCCCAAAAGCTCCTGGATCTGATGAACAACTTCAGCAAAGTTTCAGGATACAAAACCAGTATACAGAAATCTGTAGCATTTCTGTACACAAACAACATCCAAGCTGAGAGTCAAATAAAGAATGAAATCTTATTCACAATAGCCACAAAAAAATAAAATACCCAGGAATACAGCTAACCAGGGAGGTGAAAAATCTCTACAACAAGAATTACAAAATACCTCTGAAAGGAATCAGAGATGACACAAATGGAAAAATATTCTATGCTCATGTATAGAAAAAAAAAATCAACATTGTTAAAATAGCTATACTGCCCAAAGCAATTTAAAGATTCAATGCTATTCCTATCAAACTATCAATGACATTTTTCACAGAACTAGAAAAATCTATTCTAAAATTTATATGGAACCACAAAAGAGCCAGAATAGCCAAAGCAATCCTAAGCAAAAATGACAAAACTGCTGGAGGCATCACATTACCCAACTTCATACTATTCTACAAGGCTACGGTAACCAAAACAGCATGGTACTGGCACAAAAACAGACACATGGACCAATGTAACAGAATACAGAGCCCAGATATAAAACCACACAACTACAACCATCTAATCTTCATCAAAGTTGACAAAAACAAGCCATGAGGAAAGGAATCCCTATTCAATAAATGGTGCAGGGATAACTGGCTAGTATATGCGTAAGACTGAAACTGGACCTCTTCCTTACACCATATGCAAAAGTCAACTCAAGATAGATTAAAGACTTAACTGTAAAACTTAAAACTATAAAAACTCTTAAATAGCCGGGCGCGGTGGCTCACGCCTGTAATCCCAGCACTTTGGGAGGCCGAGGCGGGCGGATCATGAGGTCAGGAGATCGAAACCATCCTGGCTAACACGGTGAAACCCCGTCTCTACTAAAAATACAAAAAATTAGCCGGGCGTGGGGGCAGGCGCCTGTAGTCCCAGCTACTCGGGAGGCTGAGGCAGGAGAATGGTGTGAACCCGGGAGTCGGAGCTTGCAGTGAGCCGATATCGCGCCACCGCACTCCAGCCTGGGCGACAAAGCGAGACTTTGTCTCAAAAAACAAACAAACAAACAAAAAACCTCTTGAATAAAACCTAGGAAATACCATTCTGAACATAAGTCCTGGCAAAGATTTCAAGATGAAAATACCAAAAGCAATTACAACAAAAACAAAAATTGACAAATGGGACCTAATTAAACTAAAGAGTTTCTGCACAGCAAAAGAAACTATCAACAAATAAACAGACAACTTACAGAATAGTAGAAAATAATCACAAACTAGGCATCTGACAAAGGTTTAATATCCAGAATCCACAAGGACCTTAAACAATTTCAATGAGAAAAAAGAACTCATTAAAAAGTGGACAAATGACATGAACAGACACCTCTCTAAAGAAGACATGCAAGCAGCCAATAAATATGAAAAAATGTTTAACATCACTAATCATTAGAGAAGTGCAAATCAAAACCACAATGAGATACCATCCCACACCAGTCAGAATGGCTATTTTTAAAAGGTCAAAAAATAAGAAGAGATGCTTGCAAGGTTGCAGAGAAAAGGGAAAACACTTATATACTGCTGGTGGGAATGCAAATTAGTTCAGCTACTGTGGAAAGCAGTTTGGCAATTTCTCAAAGAACTTAAAATAGAATTACCATTCAACCCAACAATCCCTTTATTGGGTACATGCCCAAAGGAATATAAATTGTTCTACCATAAAGACATATGCATGCATATGTTCATCGCAGCACTAGCAATAGCAAGGACATGGAATCAACCTAAATGCTCATCAACGGTAGACTCTATAAAGAAAATGTGGTATATATACACCATGGAATACTAGGCAGCCATAAAAAAGAATGAGATCATGTCCTTTGCAATGATAAAGAATGAGCTGGAGGCCATTATCCTAAGTGAACTAAAGCAGGAACAGATAACCAAATACCACATGTTCTCACTTATAAGTGGGAGCTAAACATTGAGTACACATGAACACAAAGAAAGAAACAATAGACACCAGGGCCTACTTGAAGGTGGAGGGTGGGATAGGGGTGAAGATCAAAAAACTACTTATTGGGTACTATGCTTATTACCTAGGTGACAAAATAATCTGTATGCCAAAGCCCTGTGACATGCAATTTATATAACAAACTGCACAGACACCCCTGAAACTAAAAGTTTTTTTTAAAAAAGATTATATAAATAGCTGCCACCAGTCAATAAAATGATAAACCAATAAAAAATAAGTGAAATTTTTGAATGGGAGTATTAGTTAATTTTCTGTTGCTTATAACAGAATACCTGAAACAGTGTAATTTTTTTTTTTTAGTAATGTATTCTTACAGTTATGGAGGCTGAGAAGTTCAAGTCAAGGGGCCACAACTGGTGAGACCCTTCCTGCTGGTGAGGACTCTTTGCAGAGTCCCAATACGGTGCAGGGTATCACATGGTGAAGGAGTTGAGTGTGCTAACTTGCGAGCCCAGATTTCCCTTTCTCTTCTTAT
The DNA here is from genome assembly GCF_002776525.5 of Piliocolobus tephrosceles. Lineage (NCBI taxonomy): Eukaryota > Metazoa > Chordata > Mammalia > Primates > Cercopithecidae > Piliocolobus > Piliocolobus tephrosceles. The sequence goes on from NC_045445.1 coordinate 19,318,886, forward strand.
AAAGCCACTAGTTCCTCTCCCAGGACAACCCATTAATCCATTAATCTATGAATGAATTAATCCATTTGCTTTAAGAGATGATCCAATCACCTCTTAAAGGCCCTACCTCTCAATATTGCCACACTGGGGATTAAGATGTGTGTTAGTCCGTTCTCATGCTGCTATGAAGAAATACCCAAGACTGGGTAATTTATAAAGAAAACAGGTTTAATTGACTCATAGTTAAATTGACTCACAGTTCTGGGGAGGCCTCAGAAAACTTAGGATCACAGTGGAAGGCACCTCTTCACAGGGTGGCAGGATAGAGAATGAGAGCCAGCAGGGAAAATGCCAGATGCTTATAAAACCATCAGCTCTTGTGAGACTCACGCATTATCACAAGAATAGCATGGGGAAAACCACCGCCATAATTGTTACCTCTGGCTGGGTCCCTCCCACAGCATGTGGGGATTATGAGGATTACAATTCAAGATGAGATTTGAGTTGGGGGGACACAGCCAAACCATATCAAGTTGCACCATGAGTTTTAGTGGGGACAAATATTCCAACCATAGTCATCGGCATTTCATTAAAAAGGGTAGCAAAGTGGGTAAAAAGCATATGAAGAGGTACTCATTATCATTAGTAATAATAGAAACACAATTTTTCTTTTAGAGACAAGGTCTCACTGTGTCACCCAGGCTGGAGTGCAGTGGCACAATCACAGCTCACTGCAACCTGGACTTCCCAGGCTCAGGTGATTCTGCCACGTCAGCCTCTTGAGTAACTGGTACTACAGGTACATACCACCATGCCCTGCTAATTTTTGTAATTTTTTTTTTTTTTAGAGATATGATCTCACTATGTTTTCCAGGCTAGGCTGGAACTCCTGTGCTCAAGTGATCCTCTGGCCTCAGCCTCCCAAAGTGCTGAGATTACAGGTGTCAGCCACTTCACTCAGCCTAGAAATGCAAATTTAGTACAATGAGATATCACCACAGACTTATCAACTTAAACCTCAATAAATAAGTGAACACTTGAAACATATAACATAGATGAATCTCACAGACATACAGCATAAATTCTGTATAATTTCATTTACAAGCAGTTCAAAAAGAGGTAAAGTTTATCTTCGGTGATAAAGGTCAGAAGAATGTTTATAATTAAGAGGCTCCTACCTCAGAGGGGCATGAGAGTCTTTTTGAATGTTGGAAATGTTCTATACATTGATCTGAGTGGTGTTATATTGATGTATACATATGTAAATGTTCATCAAGTTATACACTCAAGATTTTTATCCTTTGCTGGATGTAACTTATATCTCAGTTTTTTAATATCAGAAAAAGGATTGTATATTTAAATAAGCAGTAGAAAAGCTACAGAACACCAATACAAAGAGATTTTTCAAACAACCAAAGAGGAAACACAAAATTAGGCTGACAAATAATTTTCAACAGCAAAAATGGAAGCTAGAAGACTAGAGAATAATGCTGTTTCCATCAATTCTGTTCAAATTTGCCACATTTTAATATCTCATATCAAGGTGTTTCTTACAATCGATCAAAATTATGAATTGCTGTTGGCCAAGGGGCTGCTGTGACATAGTAGTTACTGCCTGCTCATATGCAAACATTAAAAGCACCTGTATCAAAACTTGCCGAACTGATGATGATGGATTAAGAGGGAAAATTTAGGACAAAAGAGCGAAATTGTCATTTAAGAACTATTGCATCACTAAGGTTTTGGCGGCACATAATACAATATTACATAGAAAAAAAGAGGTATGAATGGTTCCACAAACCAAAGAGACTCAACAAGAATAATTTTAAAAGAATGAGGGTAAAATAACTTTTCAGAAAATGAAAGACATCACATTTTCCCTAATAGACCATTATTAAAGGAGTACATCTATAGGATATACTTTAGAAGAAGGATAATGTACTATTATAAATGTCTGGAATGCTGGCAAAGAAAATGGCAAATACATGGCTAAATCTAAACAAACAACAGTATAAATGTCTAATTTGAAGATGAAAAAACAGAGCTAAAATAATGAGAAGAAGAACATTTACCCTGGGAGGCAATTATTTGTAATTAAAACATTCTAAGAGTTCCTTATATTAATTCATTGGTTTTTTCTACTCGTTAAGAAGTTATACACTCTATTTACATTATTTTAGTGATCACTCCAAAAAGTTAATATGCATAGTTAACATATAAATTTAGTCAGTACAAAGTAATTAAAGCAACGAACTTGACAAAATGTTAGACTGATGGTACCAAATACTAGTGAGGAAATGGGACCACATACATTGAGGGCAAGAGTGTAAAGTAAAAGAAATATTTTGGAAAACGACTTGGCTGTGCCTTTAGATTGGGTTCCCCATAAGCTGACTCTGACTTAGGATTCATCTGAAAGTGATGTATTAGGAAGTGGTCCAAGTAAAAATATAGTGACCAGGGAGTGGGACCATGCAACAGGGAGAGGAAGAAGGCCAAATACTATTTTGATATCAACCAAGGTACCATTAAGGATCACTGTGGCACAATCCAATAGGGGGACACTGGAGACAATACAGGTCACAAATCAGAGTTGTCTCAAACAGGAGCAACAGAGCTGCAGTATTTATAACTATATATCTACTAATTATTAGCTAAAGTCTTCTCTCTGGCGGACTTTAATTCTCAGATACTGGCTCTTCATGCTTGGAGACAAAAGGAGGTTGGTTCTGCAGTCCTGTGACAAAGAGCCACAGATTCTGGCTATTGGGAGAAAAAGCAAAAGCAGAGCAAAGGTGGATTAAAATGGCCAAATATACCAAGGGGATAAGGATAGAATATTAACAGTGTCTGTTTTAGTGGGTATTAGCCTTAACACCATGGAAAATGATGATAGCTAGATCCTTCTCCCTCAGCCTTCCTTGCAATTATCTCAACTAAGGGCGTAAATATACCCACTTAAAAATACCTGAAGTATACTCAACATTTTACCATCAAGCATGACATTAGCTATAGGTTTTTGTAGATGCTCCTTATCAGACAAGAATTCCCTTCCAATCCCAGTTTGCTGGGGTTTTTTATGAACTAAAGTTCAATGTTGTCAAATGCTTTTTCTGCTACTATGACCAAAGAACATCAAGCTTTTAAAATTTATTGAGACTTGTTTAATGCCTTAGTAAATGGCTTATCTTGGTGAATGCACCATATGCACTCGAAAACACTGTGTATTAGTTGTTTGATACAGTGTTCTAGACATATGTATTATTCTTTAGATTTTCTATGTCCGTACTGGTATTTTGTCTAGTTGTTATATTAAATATTGAGAAAACATTGTTAAAATTTCCAATTAAAAAAATACCTGGAGTATATTTTCTTGTTTGCAAATGCCTGTTCCTCTATCTGTACTGGTGTAAAAGAGTAGGCAGAAATATGGACTCCATCTTAAAATGATGATGAAATAAGGTCATGCGCACGAGGCACATCTAACATTTCTTTGTACATATTAGGACCTCACTACACATTTCTTCATCTTATTTTTTTTTTTTTTTTTTTTTTTGAGACGGAGTATCACTCTATCGCCCAGGTTGGAATGCAGTGCCAGGTCTCGGCTCACTGCAAGCTCCGCCTCCCGGGTTGATGCCATTCTCCTGCCTCAGCCTCCCGAGTAGCTGGGACTACAGGCGCCCGCCACCTCGCCCGGCTAGTTTTTTGTTATTTTTTAGTAGAGACGGGG
>NC_045445.1:19322697-19328477 GCF_002776525.5 Piliocolobus tephrosceles
CGTGATCCACCCGTCTCGGCCTCCCAAAGTGCTGGGATTACAGGCTTCAGCCACCGCGCCCGGCCTTCTTCATCATTTTTAAGTATTACAAATTAATATGTTTTTGTTTTGGCAGAGGGGACAAGGCTGGATCTGATGTCATGGCTACTTACATGGCAAGTTCTTTACTCTCATCTTGATGGCCTTGATTACATACATTGTGTAGATGTCAATTCATCGAATGGGTTCAAATGACCCATGCTGGTCTGAGGTTCCAGCGTTCCAGGAGAGTCCTGTTCAATGCACTCTGTTGTCTAGTCTTCTGCTAACACTAGAGATATAAGAATATTCATTAAATTCACTTTGGAAATGGCTGGACAGTTGGTGAGAGAGAGACTCCAAATTCAGCCAGGGTAATATTCCCACTGAAGTAATAATAGTACAGGAAAGCACTGAGAATGATGATTATAGTCAGGGTATTACTCAGCTTTGGCTTCTAACATAGACGCTGTCTCTGTGTGATTCCATGAAGGTAGATCAAGCTGGGAGTAGTGGAGCCTTTGGAAGGATTATAGGCAATCTTTTAAGTTGAAAGTCAGTTTGAATGTACATATCCTTTAACCTTATATTCTCTACACAAGCAGCCCAGAACCACTTTAGAATAAATTCTCCTCCTTAAGATTTCTTGCTGAATGTGAATGTGGCCCCCAAATTTGTGGGTGGTTACATCTGAATCTTTTTTTTTAATGTTTGATCCTTGCATTTTTTCACAACATCTTATGGGTAGGTATTCTTTTTTTCTTTCACCATTATACCTGGTAACTTTGCTAACTCATTATTTAAATACACTTATATTCTTTTGGGAAGTTGGGAACACCTCAATGCTGGAGACCTCCTTAAATTTTGACAAGGTCTAAATTCAACTTTGCTGTTGTCTTCATCCCTAAAAATGTCATTTAATGCTCAATATCTGAAAGTTGATTAATAGGCATTCATATTATAAGTTAAATATTGCTCCCTATAGAGGCCTAAAAATGATTTTTTTTAAAATCCCTAGCTGTATTACTTTTATACCTTCAGACACCAACTATCTCCACCAGCCCCATGATTTGGGGGATGAGAGAAGGGTGTGAAAGTAGAATTAAAAGTATTCCGATTGTCTCAATTGTGGTAGGGCAGAAGAGAGGGAGAAAATAAACATTTTGTAAAAGCCTTACCTTTTTGGTGATAGAGGTGAAACAGGACCCAAAAAAAGGAATTTTATTGTGGGAAAAAGTATTTATTTTTGGAAATATTATCTTTATTGAAATTAAAGTTTTAGTAATGATAGAGGCAAAAAAAATTCCCTCACATTACTCATGAGAATATAATTTGAAAACAATCGTTCTGGAGTGAGATTTTTAACAAACAGTTAAAATCATATGGCCTTTGATATATACATTAGTTTTAGGAATTTATCCTAATGATCTTGCCAAAACTGTGTTTGCTTCTAATGTGAGTAAATATGCAGTCCTCCACTCAGGTTGCAGAACGGGTACTATTGCAGTCTTTAGCCCAAGACCCAAATTAACAGGCTTACTATAATTTCAGGGTTGTGAAATCCTAAATGTTCTCTTTTTGATCATGTGATAATATGCTCTCAGCAGCCTAAGACACAGCAACAGCCACAACAGGGAGAGAAAAATAGGTTCCAGGATCAGCTAGGCACTATGGCAGGGCCTCTGCAAGCAGTGGGCTAAAGGGGACAGGCATTAGAATTGGGGTACGGCCTCAGGGTTGGAAAAGAGGGACCCACTGAAGTGAGAGTTGGGGGTAGAATGAGTTTGGTGACCATCTGTTAAGGAGCAGTAAGAAAGTGGGTATGAAGAGGACTGGGGACGAGTGAAAGAATGTGGTACAACCGTCAAGAGGGCCAAAAGCAGCGGTATACAGGGAAGAGAAAGAGCTCAGTTCTGGGCTGGCAGCTAAGAATCAAGCCAAACAGCCTTCCCTGAACCACTTTCTCCATCATCATAAAGTCAGGGATTGTTCATGCACATAAAGTCCAGGTACTTTCAGTATGGGGTCCATGATGAGCTTCAGTGGTGGTAAGACAGAGGGACTTTGATTGCCCTCACCAAGTTTTGAAGGCTTTGTAGACTCCCTTTATTCTTTACTGTTCAGATGTGATCATTTCCCCATGTCATTAAATAGTTTGAGATCATCATGGCCTTTCATTTTACTTTATTTCACCGGGTATGTATTCTGACTGACCTTTGTCCATCCCATACTTGGTCCCAATAGATTTCATACTTTTCATTTTAGGCTCTTTGCTGCTCAGAACTGCTTATTGCTGTACCTGTGTAGTCTGAGTGAACTTCATGATGGAAGACAAAACAGTGCTGCAACATCTATAGAAGCAGGCAGGTCATCAGACCTCTGCAGTGGCACCTGGAGGAAGCATCCATATGTCTAGGACTTCTGGTACTCAATCTCTCAGCCTACTCCTTTGGTCCTCCAGCCTCCTAGTGACAGGCAAATCAGGGACACTCACAAAGGGTCCCTTTGAAATCCCCTTCCTTACTACATCTCTGCCTTAAGGTTGACTCTGTGTACAGGATTGCACTTAGGCCACTGGGAGTAAGTGGGGAGTGACCTTTCACTAGTATATTCTACCAGGATTCCCCTGAGAACCAAGGTCTCAGGGCACTGAACCATCCAAAGCCTACTTTGCTCCCCTATTAAATCTTTGTGGATCTGAGTGTCACAAAAATTTGTGTAAAGTTATCTTAATTATAGGTTTCAAGTCATTACTGGTCCCGATCATCAAAAGAAAGAGGTTAACTGTATTTCTGTTCTTTCTTATATTCATCTTCCATATTGTCACTTTTTATGTTTCTCTATCCTTTGGAGGTAAGGCCTCTTGCTTGGGCATTGATCACATTGCAGAGAATGAAGTGAAGGAAACAAACAAACAGTGACAACTGAAAAAGTGAGACTGCAAAGTAATACAAAAGAACCCCTTCTACTCTTACAAATGCCATTCCTTTGTCCCTTTATGGAATCCTGTGAAGATGTTCATGATTGTGAATTATTACCCTACCCAAGACATTTGCAGCACAAAAGAGGACCCTTGAGATGATAAAACTAGCATAGATCAAGGAATAATTCTCATTCTTGTAGGAGGAAGAAAACTGCTGGGGCATTGTTGTTGAGGGAGGTGGGGAGTTACTGACACTGTTCAAAGGATACCCAGAAGGTCCCTGCCCATTCTACCTACCTCCAGAGCCAGTGGACACAGATCACAGGGAATATGCTGGACCTACTCAGTAATGTAAACTGCTTCCAAGCACTTTTCCAAGCACTTCAGCAGAACCTGTGTTTAAAACCAAACAGTGAATATGCTTAACACAATTTTCCTTCATACCCATCCAGGAAGGTGACTGTCAGCACCTTGAACTGGCCTTCATTATTAGCCCAGTTTCAGTTGTTTTAAGAGCCCTGTAAATCATAAAAACTTTATTTTATTAGGCAATTTGAATTACATCTCTGATTTCAAAAAGATTTTGACCTATTATATGCCAAACTACAAATTAATGATGTTTCCACTACTTCTGGGAATACAAATATTATCACATGCATAATACAGATAATAGTGTACCTCTCCCTCCACATACAGCCCTATGAATCACTGCTGAGTGGCAAAATTTCACCTATTTAAATGAAGAGAGAGAAGCAATAAAGTAAACAAGCAAAAAAAAAAACCCCTTGTGATCTATTCCTCATTCGTATGCTCTGGAAAAATAACACATATTAGAAATGGGGCAGAGAGGCCAGGCATAGTGGCTCATGCCTGTAATCCCGGCACTTTGGGAAGCCAAGGCTGGGGTATCATGAAGCCAGAAGACTGAAACCATCCTGGCCAACATGGTGAAACCCTGTCTCTACTAAAAATACAAAAATTAGCCAGGTGTGGTGGCACATGCCTGTAGTCCCAGCTACTCGGGAGGCTGAGGCAGAAGAATTGCTTGAACCCAGGAGGCAGAGGTTGCAGTGAGCTGAGATCATGCCACGGCACTCCAGCCTGGGCGACAAAGCAAGACTCCATCTCAACAACAACAACAAAAAAGGCAGAGTTGTTGACTGAGTGCTGCCCTACAAGCCCACCTTAGGATAATCTGCTTCTATTGGGATATTGAGCTTTTCCCAGAGATACATGGGGTGGCAGAGGCATGTTAGCACAGTAGATTTCAAAGATTCGCATGCAGGGATATGTTGAAGAGAATTTTTTTTTTTTCTGCCCATTAGGGAAGGTGGTAATTGTATTGTGTTTCAGGTCATTCATTAAACAAGTTTGTACCTAAATTAACTACAGTTCTGCATTCCTTTCTCCACTACCTACCCAATTAAAGCAATATAAATGTAAATGCTTTTTCTGAAGTATCTAAGCCATTTTGCTGGTTCCCTGATAATGCATTAAATAAAACTGTGAGAAGTGTTCACCAACAAATGTGTGAGACGCATGGCTTGTAACCATTTGGGGTATATGCTTTCAGACAGTTTTTTGGAAATGAGGGAAGAAAAAGCATCCTATCTGACTATTCCTTACTTTATCTTGGCCACATTCGGATTAAGGTTCATTTCCTAAGGGGCACAAAACTGACTTGTTTACAACATTAATCGTCTGGGATTGGTCACCGGTGGGATCTCCATTTGCAGGACACCACAGGACTCTGTGTCAACATCAGCTATAGCATGGCGGGACATATAGTTTTTGAACAAGATATGGACCCCATTTACAGAACCAGGGAGGGAAAAGTGCCATATTGACTGAGACCATTTCTTTTCAATAATGTCTGACATTTATTGAAAATAAGGAAAAGACTTTCTCCAGGTAGTGTATTAGAGCAGAGCAGAATGCAGGGGTTACTGTGTTGAACAAAAGGCACACATCAGAGAGACAGTTGCAAACTCAGAAAACCGGGTTATAGGCAAAACTAACTGGTCCACAAGAGAAAATGAGAGACTCGATTTGGCTGCCAGGCACACCTGGGTCTAGGCTGGAACACAAGAGGTTCTGGGGGTGGGGAGGAAACAGGTCTCGCTGAAGGTGACAGATCCCTTGGGGGGAGGCCAGCTGTCTGGATCACTGTCCAAGGACTGTGGCCAGCCCAGATACCTCTGAGGTGAGTCCAGATCACTAGGAGCGGCAGTCTGTCAGTGGGATGCGATGGACGGCGATGGCAGTGGCAGCGCAGGTCTGTGGGCAGAATGATGTAGTCGTCTGGCAGTCTGGTGGGGAGGAGGGGGCTTGGCAGCGGCGGCAGTGGGTGGTCTGTCCAGTGTGTAACAGGAGCCCAGCTTGCAGCTGGAGCGCAGGACGGTGTCCAAATGTGCATGGAAGGGGCTGGCTGGCTGGAAGGAGAGGGCGGCGGCTCGCTCCAGAGTGAGGCCCAGGGGCGGCAGCAGGAGCCTGGAGCGCTATTCCTGGAACAAAGGCAAGCACTACGCGGGAGGGGACAGGAGCGCAGGGGACATCGCGGCGGCTCGAGGGGGAGGGAGGCGCGGAGGGAGGGCGCCGGTGGCGACCCTGGCGGCGGCCAGTAGCACAGCGGGCCTTCCCCAGAGCACCCGCCCCCAGGCTCGAGGGTCTCCCGGCCTAGAAGTCCTCGTCCTCCTCCCATCCAAAGACCCGCTTCATCTCGGCCAGAAAGCCCCGGTAATCATTGAGGAGGGGGCTCTCCTTCTTGATGTAGGGGATCACCCACTGCAGGGCGGGCCCCGTGAGGCGGGTGATGAGGAACGTCACCTTCAGGGCGTCG
>NC_045445.1:19328577-19338047 GCF_002776525.5 Piliocolobus tephrosceles
TCGTCAAGACTCACAAAATTAAGGAGTAGTGATCCCTCTTACATTCCATAGATAGGTAGATAGATAGATAGATAGATAGATAGATAGATAGATAGATAGATAGATAGAAAGAATAGAAATTTATTAGGGAAATTGAGTCATGTGATTATGGAAGTTAAGTCTCACGAACTGCCATCTGTTAGCTGAAGAATCAGGAAAGCCAGTAGCATGGCTCAGTCCAAGCCCAAAGGCCTAAAAACTAGGGGAGCCAGTGGTGTGACTCTCAGTCTCAGGTCAAAGGCCTAAGAAGCTGAGGGGCTACTGGTGCAAGTCTCAGGGCAGGAGAAGATGGGCATCCCAGCTTCAGAAGGGAGAGAGCAAATTAACCTTTCATCTGCCTTTATGTTCTGTCCAGGCCCTCAGCAGATCAGATGGTACCCGCCCACACTAGGTGAAGGTAGATCTTCCTTACTCAGTCCACTGATTCAAATGCCAATCTCTTCCAAAAACACTGTCACAGGCACACCCAGAAATAATGCTTTACCAGCTACTTCGTATCACTTAACCCAGGCAGGTAGACATCTAAAATTAATCATCACAGTGATATCTGAAAATGATGGAATTTTGGAATGGATATTAGAGGAAGAAAAGAATGAGCAGCAAATTATGGCCTGGAGACCAATTACAGTGGCAGGGGCTGTGGTTCATTATACTAATCTATGTCTTCTAAGTTTCCTCTCAGATAAAAAGAGCCATAGAAACCATAAAGTAGATATTCCCCTAACCTGCATGGATATCTGTGCTGTACAAGGGGTAAACAGGTAGCCAGGGAAGTGTGTCACTCGGAACTCTCTTCAAGACAAACATCTATGAGGATGATAGTGACCAGCCACCTTTCAGCTGCTGCACTTTTAGAACGAATGCAGTATTTACACTGAAGTCATGCTCTCCTCAGCTCCCACCAGCCAGTGAAGCCAGGACAGGACATTTCTATCTGACACAGAACTTCAACAACAGATAGTCCACTCTGGATTCCCTATCAGCTGGAATGAGATTTTCTCAGACTAGAACTGCAGACTGAGGCTCTTCCCTCCTTCCCTTTTTCCTTTCATAAGTATCAGACCTGCATCATGGTCTGCTCCACCTTTCCCTTCTCACCTTCTCCTTTTTCCTCCACAGGTGTTTTCCCCAAGAAAGCCCTCAAATGTCTAATTCCTTCTTGGCATCTGGTTGTTGGAAGATCTAAAATCATGAAAGACAAAAATTACAAACTGGACTTCATATAAATGAAAATCTGTTACTTTTCAAAATATAACTTTCAAAAAATTGAACAGGAAGGTACACAGTTAGAGAAAACATTTGACATACATGTATATGACAAAGGATTGGTCCTATAAAGACCCACTGTAACTTAGTAAGAAAAAGAAATAAATGACACAATTTTTAAGATGGATCACTTGAACAGATTCTTCATAAAAGAAAACATACGGGGGCCGGGCACGGTGACTCAAGCCTGTAATCCCAGCACTTTGGGAGGCCGAGACAGGTGGATCACGAGGTCGGGAGATCAAGACCATCCTGGCTAACATGGTGAGACCCCGTCTCTACTAAAAAAATACAAAAAACTAGCCGGGCGAGGTGGCGGGCGCCTGTAGTCCCAGCTACTCGGGAGGCTGAGGCAGGAGAATGGCATCAACCCGGGAGGCGGAGCTTGCAGTGAGCTGAGATCCAGCCACTGCACTCCAGCCTGGGCGACAGAGCGAGACTCCGTCTCAAAAAAAAAAAGAAAGAAAGAAAGAAAGAAAGAAAACATACGAATGGACCATAAGGACACAAAAAATATGCTTAATGTTACTATTCATCAAAGAAATAAAAATTTCCACCCCAGGTGAACCTTAAAACACAAATCTGATCAAATCAGTCACGCATTCACTATCTTTCCGTTGTTCCCTACTGAGTACAGGATAATTGATATATGCCTTAGCACAACAAACATGACACGTTATGATGTAGCCTTCCATCTATGCCATCTAAACTCTTACCGTGTCCTTTTCCTAACTTTTACATGATTAACCATACTCTCTCATTCTTCTATATCTCAGATAGAGGTGGCCTCTTAGATTGGAGTCAAATCTCAACTCATTTGCCACTTCCTCTATTGAGATGTTCCCTGCCTCATATAGGTAAGATTTAAGTGTTCTTTCTACTATGTTCCCACTCTGCCATATACAGGCTTAAAGTCACTATCATCCTTAAAAAATAATAAAATTATTGTTGTTATTATAGTTACGGTACATCCCATCTATTTAATGATCAGAACTTTATATTCATTATCTTATTGAATGCCCATAAGGACCCCAATATATAGGTGTTATTTGACCCACTTTACATATGAGAAAATAGTGGCTTAGGAAGGTTAAGGAATTTATATAATGTCATATAACTGGTGTAACCAAGCATGGTCTCAAGTCCTTCTTAATCAAATCCAAAGCTGAGACTCCACATGCATATATTTCCACTACAACCAAATTTACAGTAAATTCCTTGAAGGCTTGGACCACAATTCTGTAATGATGTAACAACAGTTCATAGTACAGTACCTGGAACATAGGAAGTACTTACTACATAACTGATGATGAATGATTGAACCAGTCAAATAATCAAGGTTTGCAGAGAAGATTAAAGGAAATGACATATGAATTGTGAAAGAAAATACTAAACTAGGCATTATAATTATATAATGCTAACCAATTAAGACATAGAACCTGATAATTAGACAGCTGAATGCACCAATGTAATTCACCACCAATATAATAATTTCTCAAATTTCAATATGTTGCTGTGAAAACATTTATCTGTATTGCTAGCACCCTCTTGTGTCTCTATGTCATCATTTCATATAAAGATTTTGGAATATATAAGAAATTATTAGGACAATTTATAACTCCAAAATGTTATCCAGGTCCCAAGACAAGTATATAGATCTACTTCTTAGGAGACACTTCTGAGGAAAAGGAGAGGATTGAAGAGGGAGTATGCTGACTTGTCATTTCTGAAAAGCTGTGCAGGATGGACCAGAAAAAAAAAAAGTTGCATACATGCTAATGGGGCCAATACAAGGGTTAATGCGCTGAACTGCACTGACATTAATTTTCTCTCTTCCTTTCCCTCCCTCTCTCCCTCTACCTCTCTCCTCTTACCGACCTGCTACACTAAAAGCAGCCAAGGGCTTCTTCCTTTTTAAAGGGAGATGGATTCCCTCACACCTTCCACCCATTTCAGAGTAAAATGACATATAGGGTCTAGAATAAAGGAGGTCATATGGACAGACCAGGCCAGAATGTTTTTCTTCTTGAAGACACTGATACAAACGAGGCACCTGTTATGGACTGAACTGTGCAACCCCCAAAAGGATATGGTAGAGTCCTAACCCCCAGTACCTCTGAAAATGACTTTATTCGGAGATAAGGTTTTTACAGAGGTAATCAGGTTACAATAAGGCTATTAGGACAGGCCCTGAACCAATATGACAAGTATCCTTATAAAAAGGGAAATTTTGACAGAGATCCAGACATGAATAGGGGAAGATGATGTGAAGAGAAAGACTCGGAGAAAGAGCTTGAACAGATCCTTCCCTCCCAGTCCTCAGAAACAACCAATCCTGCTGAGACCTTGATTTTGGACTTCTCACCTCCAGAACTAAGGCAATCAATTTCTGTTGTTTAAGCCACTTAGTGTGTGGTACTTTGTATGGCAGCCCAGGAAAACCGATAGAAGACCATACATGTAGTCTTGCTTTGTGGAAGAGAGAAACTTCTCAGGGTTGTAAATCTACCCAAATTTTGATGATGCCTAAATAAAATTCCTCTGTAAATTACAGTCAAACTTCTAGCAACAGGTTCCCATGTTGTAAGGTGAGCACTCTTTCAGATTACAAAGTTACTATACTATCCAACAATGTAATCCTTGCCTCACTGCAAGTGTCTCCTCCAAGCATAGAAACCATTTGAGTCTACTGATATCTTCTGCTTCCCAGGTATGGCTTCCTGGCTAAGATTGAGTAGGAAATGAGGAAGAGGAACCAAAATGACAACTGCAAGGGCTGAGACTGCAAACTAATGAAAAAACACCTCCTTTCACCCCTTACAAATATGATTTCTTCTATCCCTTTATATCATAATCTTAAAAAGACGTTCATGATTGATTTTTGTGAACTATTACCCACCCCAAGATACATGTAGCATGGAAGAGGACTTGGAATGATAGAACTAGTGTAGACCAAGGAACGATTCCCTGACAGGACCATTCTGCCAGGAGGAAGAAAAGTGCAGGGGCATTGTTGTTGAGGGAGGTAGGGTGTTATTGACATTGCTCAAAAGTTACCCCGAAGGTCCCCGCCCATTCTACCTACCTCCAGAGCCAGTGGACACAGATCATAGGGAGTGCTGGCCTACTCCGTCGCGTAAACTGCTTCCACACACTTTTCCAACTGCTTCAGCAGAATCTGTGTTTAAGACCAAAGAATGAATATGCTTAACACACTGTCCTTTATATCCATCCAGGAAAGCAGACTACCAGCACCTTGAATTGACACCTCATAATTAATCTAGTTTCAGTTTTTAAGAGCCCTGTAAATCATAAAAACTTCATTTTATTAAGCAATTCATATTTTTCCTCTGACTTCAAAACTTTGACCTATTACAAGCCAAACTCCAACCTAATGATTTTTTTTTTTAATTTGGGAAAACAAACGCATAATCAGATACATACTGTAGATAATGTACCTTACATTCCACATACAGCCCTGCAAACTATAGCACATGAATGACAAAAACTGTTGATATGAAGAGAGAGAGAGAGAGGGGAAAAATAGTGAAAAAACACTGGTGTGATTCATTCCTCTATCCCATGTTCTAGAAAAATCACAAACACTTAGAAATGAGGCAAAAAGTTGCTTGCACAACTGTGATGGTTAATTTTACACCTTATCATAATGGGGCCATAGGGTGCACAGATATTTGGTCAAATATTAGTCTGAGTGTGTCTGTGAGAGTGTTTGGGGCTAAGATTAACATTTGAATCAATAGACTGAGTAAAGCAGATTTCCCTCCCCTCATCCAATCAGTTGATGACCTGAAGAGAACAAAAAGGATGATTCTCCCAGTAGTAAGAGAGAACTCCTCCTGCTTGGCTGCTCTGAGCTGAAACATCTGTTCTCCTTGCCTTCTGACTTGAGCTGAAACATCAGCTCTTCTTGGGTCTTGAGCCTGCCAGCTTTCAGATTGAAGCACATACTGTTGGCTCACCTGATTCTCAGGCCTTTGGACTCAGACTGGGCATCAGCTCTTCTGGGGTTCCAGCTTGCTGACCAGATCTTAAGATTTCTCAGCATCCATAATCATGAGAGCCAATTCCGTATAATAAATACACAACAGAAGATATACATACATATATCTATATCTATATATCTTATTGGTTGTTTCTCTGCAGAACCCAAATACAACCTTTTAACATCACACTGGAGCATTGTCTTATACGCCCAACCGTAGAACATCTGACTCTATCAGGATATTTAACTTTGACCAATAATTAATGAGGGAGCAAAGGCTTTTTACAGCAAAATACATTTAGAAGTTAACCCAGGTCAGGCTCGGTGGCTCATACCTGTAATCCCAGCACTTTGGGAGGCTGAGGCAAGTGGATCACTTGAGGTCAGGAGTTCGAGACCAGCCTGGCCAACATCGTGAAACCCCATCTCTACTAAAAATTCAAAGATTAGCCAGGTGTGGTGGTGCATGCCTATAATCCCAGCTACTCGGGAGACTGAGGCAGGAAAATCACTTGAAGTGGGAGGCACAGGTTGCAGTGAGTGAAGATCACGTCACTGCATTCCAGCCTGGGCAATATTGAGAGACTCTGTCTCAAAAAAAAAAAAAAAAAAAAAAAAAGGAATTTAACCCAAATAATAAAAAGGAATGATTATTTATTTTCTGTCCGTTAAAGGTTATAATTTTACTTACCTGCAGATTACTCACCAGGCTTCTACCTAAAGTAGTCATAGTTTTGTATACCTTATTCCACTGGCTCCACAAATCAAAGCAATATAAATATAAATGCTTTTTCTGAAGTACCTAAGCCATTCTGTTGGTTCCCTGAATAGTGGAGTAAATAATACTTTGATAGCTGCTCACCAAAGAGGTGTGGGATTTGTGTTCTGTAACAATTTGGGATTTGTGCTTTCTAGCCATTTTTTGAAAATAAGGAAACCTTTTTCAAAAAATTTTCCCACAGCTCTTCACATCACCTTGGCCAAAATCAGATCAAGGTCTACTTTGAAAGTGGCATGAAACTGACTGGTTTAGAAGGGTCATCATTTGGCATTAGATGGTTGCCATTAAGGTCTCCTTCCCTAGGGCACCACAGGACTCAATCTTTTGTTTTAATAATGCAAGAGTCAACTTTAGCCATAGCATGACAGGGGACACAGTGTTTGAACAAGATATGGACCCCATTTACAGAACCAGGGAAGGAAAGGTGCCATATTCATTGAGATTCCATTCTTTTTTAATAATGTCTGACATTTATTGAAAACAAGGAAAAGACCTTTGTACAGGTAGTGTATTAGAGCAGGGCAGGGAGCAGGGCTTACTGTGTTGAACAAAAGGCAACCATCAGAGAGACAGTTGCAAATTCAGAAGAAAACTGGATTCTAGGCAAAACTACCTGATCCACAGGAAAAAAAATGAGAGATTGGATTTGGTTGCCAGGCACACCTAAGCCCTGGCAGCCATGTGGCAGAAGAACAAGAGGTCTCGGGATGAGGAGGAAATGGGTCTCCCTGAAGGTGACAGGCTCCTTGGGGGATGGCCAGCTGTCTGGATCATTGTCCAGGGGCTATGGCCAGCTCAGATACCTCCTAGGTGAGTCCAGATCACTAGGAGCAGCAGTCTTGGTGGGATGCGATGGATGGCGATGGTCTGTGGGCAGAATGATGTGGTCGTCTGGCAGTCTGGCAGTCTGGCGGAGTGGAGGGGGGTTGGCAGCGGCGGCTGTGGGTTGTCTGTCCAGTGTGTAACAGGAGCCCAGCTTTGTGCAGCGCCTGCGCAAGCTCCGCCCACAAAGCCCAGTTGTCGCCAGTGCACGGGAGAGTCACCAGGCACACAAGGGCAAAGGGACCAACGCGGGGACGGACCTATCGCAGTTGAGGAGGCAGAGTCGGATGAAAGGGGTGGGGCCGATATTTCCCACACTGCGCAGGGAGGAGAGGCAGGGAGCAGGGGAGGAGCCCATGGCTGCTAGTGTGCATGCGGAGGTGGAGACCCCTGCTGGTGGAGAGCAGAAGGTTCATGTTCTAAATGTTGATGAGGCACCCCACCCTGTACCTCAGTCATCAACTGTAGGGTATTCCTTCACAGACCCTGGGCTCTGGATGCCACTTGAGTGAGGTTCTTTTTAAAAATATTTTAATGTTTAATTTTTGTGGGTACATAATAGGTGTATGTATTTATGGGGTACGTGAGATACTTTGAGATGAGTGAGGCTCTGTGAACACATTTTTCTGCTCCTTCATGCATCTCTCAGTAGAGAAGTATTGCGTGTGGGTTACAGATGTTGTTTCCTTGCAACATTTAATGGGAAAGCCCCAAACATTAGAAAGTATAATCCAGAGCAGCATATTCAAGGAATAATGCACCATGAACAGTTAATGTAAGGAAGGTTAAATGTTAGGAAATATCCTAATTTACTGTATGTATTAAGTTCTTGTTTATGATTCGCGTAGTTGTCTGATTCATTTGCTTACAGGGCTCATGCAGGCAAACCTCAAAACTGAGGCTCACCCAGGGAGGGTTTTTGGCTTCACTCAGGAAAGAATTCAAGAGTGAGCAGACAGTGAAATAAAAGCAAGTTTATTAGAGCCACTGTATGCAGCAAAGTGGCTGCTCCATAGACAAAGCAGAGCTATTCCATAGGTAGACTGGCCCAGAGTAGCACTTGTGGAGTGCTGACTAGCTTTATTTATACCCACTCTTAACTGTATCCTAAATAAGGGGTGTGTTATTCATGAGCTTTCTCAAAAGGGGCAGGGAATTCCCAGAACCATATAAGGTAACTTCTGAGTCATTTCCATGGCATCATTTGGGAACTGTCATGGCATTGCTGGGAGTGTCTCATGCAAATGCACTATAATTCCTAGTCATATCTGGTTTTGGCCCGTTTCTTTGCTATATCCAGTTTTGGTCAGCAGGGTCCTGAAAACAAGCCCTGCTCATCTCACACCTCAGTACAGTCCTGCCACAAAGTATTAAACCACAAGATACCTATTATTTCTTCAATATCTACCTTTTTCCAAGGTTCATATTGTACCACATCCTCAGTATGTCAATAGTTCTCACATATTTTGTAAAATGGGTAAAACTCTTCTAAATATGCAGATGTCTATACAGTAGTACCAGATGGGAAGGAGATAATGAGGGAAGGGGTAAAAGACAAACATGTTCATATACTAGCAATGTAGTTTAAGTCTGGATTGAGAAACAACTTCCCTGAAAGAGCTGGTTATAATGGAATTTCCAGAAATCTTCCTTTGTCCACCAAAAAGGACCTGAAAACCCCCAATCCAAACTTTTTAAAACTACACTTATGAAATGCCATAAATGATCATCAAAGCAGTAGGAGGGAGGAGGATGAATGTATCTTTCATTTAGGTATAGTTTGTGACATAGCCTCTTTTGGTTTTTTGTTTGTTTGTTTGTTTTGTTTTGTTGAGACAGAATTTCGCTCTTGTTGCCCAGGCTGGAGTGCAATGGCACGATCTTGGCTCACCGCAACCTCCTCCTCCCGGGTTCAAGTGATTCTCCTGCCTCAGCCTCCCGAGTAGCTGGGATTATAAGCATGCATCACCACGCCCAGCTAATTTTGTATTTTTAGTAGAGACGGGGTTTCTCCATGTTAGTCATGCTGGTCTCGAACTCCCAACCTCGGGCGATCCACCAGCCTCAGCCTCCAAAAGTGCTGGGATTACAGGCTTGAGCCACCGCTCCTGGCCTGTGACAAAGCCTCTTTAGCTGCTGGTCGATCAGTAAAAACCTTTAAAGCACCAGAAGTGCTTTGAAAGTTTGAGGTAGAGGCCGGGCACGGTGGCTCAAGCCTGTAATCCCAGCACTTTGGGAGCCCAAGGCAGGCGGATCATGAGGTCAAGAAATCAAGACCATCCTAGGCAACCAACATGGTGAAATCCCATCTCTACTAAAAAATACAAAAATAAGCTGAGCGTGGTGGCGCACACCTGTAGTCCCAGCTACTCAGGAGGCTGAGGCAGGAGAATTGTTTGAACCCAGGAGGCGGAGTGAGCCAAGTTCGCACTCCAAACCAGGCGACAGAGCAAGACTCCATCTAAAAAAAAGAAAGAAAGAAAAAGAAAGAAAGAAAGAGAGAGAGAGAGAGAGAAAGAAAGAAAGAAAGAAAGAAAGAAAGAAAGAAAGAAAGAAAGA
>NC_045445.1:19338057-19357530 GCF_002776525.5 Piliocolobus tephrosceles
AGAAAGAAAGAAAGAAAGAAAGAAAGAAAGAAAGAAAGAAAGAAAGAAAGAAAGAAAGAAAGTTAGCTTGAGGTAGAAAAGTACTGAATATACTACCTGTCTATATTAGTAATGGTTTAATGGCTAGGCAAATTTTCTAAGCAGCAAAATGACTCCAGGATAGATCTTGCTCTCCAACACTAAATGTAGGAGAATTTTTAAAAATATATTTACGAGTAGATAGAGGGAGAACAGAAAATTACAAGGCAGAGGACAAAAGAATCAAGATAATGCTATATTCTATGAGGCTAGAAAACCTGACAACTTTGAAAGCCCCAGAAAAATATCATTGTTTATAAATCACTTATTTTATTATATGCATATATGGAGTCCTTTTCTTTCCACCTACTAAAGAATCCCACACTCAGCCTTTAAGCATTCTGCATTTCTTTGTCAATCTTGAAGCTAAGTACCTGTTACAGTCATTTTTGGTGCAGGTAACTGGAAGCTGCCAGCAAAAGACTTTGAATGTGGTGTCTGACATTGTTTGATAGTTTTTACTAATTGCTGTCTGATACTTTTTTCTGCATACTTCATGATTTTAATAAA
Source organism: Piliocolobus tephrosceles (assembly GCF_002776525.5). Taxonomy (NCBI): domain Eukaryota; kingdom Metazoa; phylum Chordata; class Mammalia; order Primates; family Cercopithecidae; genus Piliocolobus; species Piliocolobus tephrosceles. The sequence continues at coordinate 19,338,646 of NC_045445.1, forward strand.
CCCATCAGCAGTTTGGAATTCATTTGAAACAGTTAATTAAGCATGTACAACTTCCATCTCTTCTCCCCTAAACTGTTCTGTACTTTAGTCTCTTTTGTGAGTTCATGGGACTGCCATCCATCCAGGCAGCAGCACCAGTAAACTCACCGTAGCTCCTGACTCTTTATCTTCCCTCACTTCACATAGGAGACGCTGCACATTCACACCATGCCATGCCATGGGCTAAAGTGTTTGCCCGTATTTTTCATTCCCTAAAATTTTAATAGCTCCAGCATTCATTACCACCCACCTGGACTCTTAACAACCTGCTTGTAACTAAGTGACATCTTTGGTTGTTGTTGTTGTTGTTGTTTTGTTTTGTTTTGGAACGAAGTTTCACTCTTGTTGCCCAGGCTGGAGCACAATGGCGAGATCTTGGCTCACTGCAACCTCTGCCTCCTGGGTTCAAGTGATTCTCCTGCCTCAGCCTCCTGAGTAGCTGGGATTACAGGCGCCCGCCACCATGCCCGGCTAATTTTTGTGTATTTAGTAGAGACGGGATTTCACCTTGTTGACCAGGCTGGTCTTGAACTTCTGACCTCAGGCGATCCACCTGCGTCGGCCTCCCAAAGTGCTGGGATTACAGGTGTGAGCCACCACGCCCGGCAAAGTGACGTCTTTTCTTCAGTGACTCTCTATTTTTATTTGTTCTGCACACTGACACCCAAATGACAGATTTAAATGCATAATAGATCTTGTTGTTCGAGGCCTTAAACTATCAAAGTTTCTTCAAGTTTATAGCATCTAACCCAAGCTTCTCTTCTCTGGGCTGCTTCTCCCACTTATCTTTTGCCATTTACATAATTTGGTCTCTCCAATCAGGCCAGACTATGTCTGATTGAAGTTATTCCCTGAGAAGCCATATTTTCTCACACTCTTGCTTCTGTGCAAGCTCCGCATCTCTGCCTCCCCTCCCTCCTGCTGTGATTTCACCATTTGCATCTCAGGCCCTTCACGTCTGACCTGAGGACCCAGGCTGTTTCCTCTGAGGCTCTCCTGGGGCCTGGATGTGCTGACTCACTCTTGTTAGGAAGGTTACATATAAAAGGAATTAGAGAAAGTAGATTAATGTGGACTAGAATGGCACAGGTAGGTTTCAGGAAGGAGGTGAGATTTGACCAAAGCATGCAGAAGGATGTTAAAATAACAATCATAGCTAACTTTATGTGAAAACTTAGTATGTTCCAGGAGCTATTCTAAGTGTTTTCTATTAACTCACCTAATGTCATGGCAACCGAATAAATGGTTCTTATTGGTACCTTCTATGATCTGAATGTTGGTGTCCCCTTAAAATTTTTATGTTGGAGCTTAATATCCAATGTACTAGTAATAAGAAGTGGGGCCTTTGGGAGGTGATTAGGTCATGAGGGCTCTGCCCTCAAGGATGGGATTAGCGCCGTTATGAAAGAGGCTTGAGGGAGTTGTTTGCCTATTCTACAATGTGAGGACATATAGAAGGTGCCATGTATTACCAACAGGCCCTCACTAAACACTAAATATGCTGGCACCTTTATTTTGGACTTCCCAGGCTCAAGAACTGTGAGCAATAAAGATCTGTTGTTTATAAACTACCCAGTTTAGGGTATTTTGTTATAACAGTCTGAACAGACTAAGACAGAAATTGATATTATGAAGTAGGTGTTGCCATAACAAATACCGAAAAATGTGTAAGTGGCTTTGGAACTGGGTAATGGGTAGAGGTTGAAAGAGTTTTGAAGTCCATTGCTATGGGTGGACTGTAAAAAGTCATTCAGGAGAGGGACCAGAAATAAGTAAGAACTGTAGAGAAATCTTCAATCATCTTAGAGATTATTTAATTGGTTATGGTCAGAATGTTGGTAGAAATAGGGACAGTAAATGCCATTCTGATGAGGCCTCAGATGGAAATGAGGAACATGCTATTGGAAACTAGAGGAAAGGAGATACTTGTTATAAAGTATCAAGAAACTTGGCTGGATTGTGTTTGTGTCCTGGTTGCTTTGTGAAAGGTAGAGCTCCTGAGCAATGAAATAAGATATTTGGCAGTAGAAATTTCTAAGCAAAGTGTTGAGGATGTGGCATGACTTCTTCTGACTGCTTATAATAAAATGTAAGAGAAAAATGAGTGAAAGAAAGAATTTATAATCAAAAAGGAAGCAGATCTTAAAGATTTGGAAAATTCTCAACCAGGTCATGTTGTAAAGAATGAAAAAAAAATGTGTTAAGGAAAGAACACCAAAGGCATAGCCAAGCGAATGTTTGATAAGGAGATTAGTATGAATAAAAGGAAGCCAGATGCTATTCATCAAGACAATGAAAGAATGATCCTGAAGGCATTGCAGAGATCTGTGGGGCTGCCCTGCCCATCACAGGCCGGAATGCCTGGGCCTTGTGGTCAGAATGATTTCAAGGCTCTGCTCCCTGCATTCTGTTGCAGTGCTCCTCATTCACCCCAGCTGTGGCTCAAGCAGGCCCAGGTGCAGTTCAGGCTGCCTCTTTAGGAGGCACAAGTCATAAACCATGGTGGCATCTACATAGTGCCATCTCCACAGGTGCACAGAGTGTACAAACTATGGGGGGCATGGCTACTTCCACCTAGATTCCAAATGATACACAGAGAACCTCAGGGCCCAAGCAGAGAACTGTCACAGTGATGGGGTTCCTGCAGAGAGTCCTCACTAGGGCATTGCCCAGTGGAGATATGGGAGTGGGACTTCCCCCAAGACCCCAGAATGGTAAATCCACTGGCATGCAACTCCAGCCTAGAAAAGCGGACTGTGTTCAGTAAAACCGTAGGGACAAGGCTGCCCAGACCCTTGGAATCTCAACCCCTAGCCCAGTGTGTCAGAAGGTAGGACATTAAGTCATAGACAACTATTCTGGAGCCTTAAGATTTAATGTTTGTCCTGTTGGGTTTTGGATTTCATTGGGACCTGTTATCCCTTTCTTTTTTCCTACTTCTCCCTTTTGGAATGGAAACACCTGTCCTGTGCCTGTCCCATAATTGTATACTGGAAACATATAACTGGTTTGATTTTATAGGGTCACAGCTGTAGGGGAATTTGCATCAAGATGAATCAAACCTATGGCTGTCACCCATATCTGATTTAGATGAAACTCTGGAATTATACTTTTGAGTTGGTATTGTCACCAATAAGAATTTTCAGGCTATTGGGATGAAATGAGTTTATTTTGCATGTGAGAAGGACATGAATTTTGGGAGGCTAGGGGCAGAATGCTATGGCTTGAATGATGGTGTCCCCCCCAAAAAGTGTATGCTGGAGCTGGACACCCAATGTGATAGTATTAAGAGGTGAGGCCTTTGGGAGATCATTAAGACCTTTGGGCTCTGCCCTCGTAATGGGATTAATGCATTTATAAAAGAGACTTCAGAGAGCCTGTTTGACCCTTCTACCATGTGAGGGCACATAGATCTGCCATGTGAGGGCACAAAGACAGTGCCATCTATTACCAACAGGCCCTCGTTAAACACCAAATCTACTGGCACCTTCATTTTGGACTTGCCAGCCTCAAGAACCCTGAGCAATAAGTTTCTGTCATTTACAAATTACCCGGCCTAAGATATTTTGTTATAGCAGCCTGAACCGATTGAGACAGTATCACATTTTACTGGTACAGAAACTGAGGCACAAAAACCCCTAACAGATAAACAGATGGTAGGAAGAAGAGCTGTGACATTAACCTAAACAGCATGCCTTGAACCTTATTACTTAATCACTGCCCATAGTGCATCGTAGATAAAAAGTAATAGATTATTTTTCCAGACAGGCTATAGGTGGGAGATGAAGTAGGGATGGAACAAGAGTGATCTGTGACCACAGATTGTGGATACATAGGTGAACTGAGAAATAGGACCTGTGTGGTGTCCTGGTATTGAGAGGGTCCAGCCATGTGTCCATCTGCAGAGGCTAGTCAGAGAGACAAGCCTCATCAACAGGTATGGAATGAGTTAGGTGTTCCAGGGGATAGGATTCCCATCAACAGCCATGGTCTTCATTCTCTTCCCTCCCCATGATACTTAAGTTCCCAGATTCATCGCTTCAGTGATTGCTGCACAAAGCTTGCAACAACTCTCCTGCCCCTCCAGATCTTTGTATAAAAAGTTTTACCCCAAACCCCAACTTTGGAAAAACTCATTTATAAACATTCCCTGAGCTTGTAAAGGAACAGCCAGACTCTAGTGGATAAGGTATCCATCAAAGCCAATGGCTGTGTTCATTTTTAAATTGACAGATAATTGTATATATTTATGAGGTACGGTGTGCTGTTTCGATATATGTATACATTGTGGAATAATGAAATCAAGCTAACTAAAATATCCATCACCTCACATACTTATTTTTTGTGCAATAGATCTAAAAATTTAATTCCTCCTGTCTAAGTAAAATTGTGTGCCCTTTGACTAACATCTCCCCATTTCTCCCCGATCCTGCCTCTAGTTAGTTCTAAATTGTGGTTTAGGAAGCTAAGATGCTGGAGACAGACAGGTTGATTCTTACAGCTGTGTTTTTAGCACTACACAATAATCCAGTGTCTGTCTTTGGTGTCTGAGCTTCCTAAACCATAGTTTGGAACTAATTTTAGTCAATTTGATTTTGCTGTTTCTTTGGACTTCTACCTGGAGGACTAGGAGCTCATCTTTCCCAGCTACTATTGACTATGATATTCCAGAGTAGGTAGGGTAACATCATAAACTGTTATATATTCACACAATGGAGCTTCACCTTTCCCTCTCAAAATACTCTTTCCTATAGGTAGGATAGTACTATCATTAGAGTGGCCTTCTCAGGGATGATGTCTACATTGATTCTGCCGTCCAGTTAACGACACAGAGACTATGTGTTCCACCTTCCACGGTTGAGGGTCGATGAGTTCAACATTCAAGCTAGTCGACCCTAGGTCAGCTGAACTTCCCTGTTTGTACTGACTTACAAATCAAAAGCAGCTACAAAAATCACTTAGCAGATCGTCTCTTGAAAAGGAGCAGAGTCCAATCCCACCTTGAGAAGTCATGAAGCTGGTGATCTTTGCAAATGAGATCTGAAGTCCAATTATCTTTCATCTTACAACAGAAGAAATCACTCCTCTTGGGGGTAGTGGAGGGACATGAAATCAGGGATAACATTAGAGAAGTGGCTTATGCATGGACCTTGACAAGTGGGGCAAGATTTTCGCAGACAGAAAGGGAGGACAATACATGAAATCCAAAAAAGGGTGATGGGACCGGGTGCAGTGGCTCACGCCTGTAATCCCAACACTTTGGGAGGCTGAGGCGGGCAGATCACCTGAGGTCACGAGTTTGAGACCAGCCTGGCCAACATGGCGAAATCCCATCTCTACTGAAAATACAAAAATTAGCCGGATGTGGTGGCAGGTGCCCATAATCGCAGCTACTCGGGAGGCTGAGGCAGAGAGAATTGCTTGAACCCGGGAGGTGGGGTTGCAGTGAGCCGAGATTGTGCCACTGCACTCCAGCCTGGGTGACAGAGTGAGACTCCATCACAAAAAAAAAAAAAACTGCGAAAAAAAGAGGGAGAGAGAGAAAGAAAAGAAAAAAAAGAAAAAGAAAAAATGGGTGATGGAGGCATGTTTGAATTCAGTGCTGGGACCAATCCTGAGAGGTTGCTGAGTTCCCTTGTTGTTGGCTTTCCTGGACTTCTCACAGTTTCTGCAACCTCAACTGGCTTCCCAAAATCCCAAGGGCAAACCTTGAATCCATAACGCTGTGCCCAGCCCACAGGTATCTGATCCCGGAGCTCACATCATTCTCTTGCATTCCAGCTCTGATGTCTCTTCATGTGCCCTCCAAATAGTAAAGAACAACTCCCATCTTCCTGTAAAGGTGAGAGGAGTGAAGCATGGAAGGCTTCCTGGAGGAGAGTGCAATTTTGCTTGGCCTGGATAAACTGGGGGAGCCAAATTTCCAAATTCAGAAATAACAAGAAACAGAGACTATGGTATGTGCAAAGACCTGAGTGGTACATCTGGACATTGGGGGATGGTCATAGTTATAATAAGCAAAAATAATTATTGCTTATTACTTAGGTGGGCCTTAAGGCATGGGTGGAGTTTCCACTTGTAGACCTGGAGACAGTGGATGACAATCACTTTACATCCTCCAGTGATACTGTTTAAAGGCAGCGTCATAGACTGGGGGTCAAAGAAGCCCTACCACGTGACCTGGCTCATTAAAATCTGGATTGTGGGTCAGATGCAGTGGTTCACGCCTGGAATCCCAGCTACTCAGGAGGCTAAGGCAGGAGAATTCGCTTGAATCCAGGAGGAGGAGGTTTCAGTGAGCTGAGATCGCGCCACTGCACTCCAGCCTGGGCAACAAAGCGAGATTCTGTCTCAAAAAAATAAAATAAATCTGGATTGTGCAGTGCGGCTTCCATTGACAGCTGCCCGCGGGGATACGTGGGAAAAAAATAAACTGGATTGTGCAGTGCGGCTTCCGTTGACAGTTGCCCGCGGGAATGTGGGAACATGGCGGCTTCTCCTCCGGCAATCACGGAAGTGTAAGTTTAAAGGATTTTCATTCTTGGTTGTTGGTTTGTGTTGTGGTTTTGATGGAATCGGGTATATGGTGTCTTCTACCATCTTTAACAGATGTGACCCACGGGCTTATGCGTTGATGACGGGGAAGCTTCTTAGCCTCATCGGGAGCAGTGTTGTGCTTTGTGTAACGACGTGATGAGTCCTTCAGATCATTTCGTTTGTTGAAATGTTGTTCTTGGACCCCCAGTATTCGTGATCTGAAAGTTTTGAAGTGTTTTCAACTTAAAAATGAGGAAACGGCTGATTCAGTTGACTGAGCTAGTGTCTGTCCAGAACGCCACACGGTGGCTGTCGGCCGCCAGGGACCTGGTCTTGTCTTTATTTTGCAGAGTTATTGGGTGGATATTCTCTCCAATTATTTGTTTAAACTTTGTACTTTGCCCTCATTTGTCCATTTTGTTACCCATATTTATATTATTTTAGAGCTGAAAAGGAGGAAAGTAATGCACAGAGGGATCCAGTGTGGGATTATGACGAGCAATGGCAGCTGCATTTGCTGCCAGTTTTGTGTGTCATTTAACGTGTTGTTTGTCATTTAACATGATTATATGTTTAATATGATTTGTTTGGTTAAAGTTCAGTATTGGTCTTCTTCATATGTTGTCTTAAAAAGAACATTTTTTTCTGATAATTTCAAAGTGAAATTAAGGAAATGGACGTTCAGCTTGTTCACTAATCAGTGGGAATACCCTGGCAGTCACCATTGAACACTGTTTTCCATTTTTATATAATGTATTTGTATATTTAATGTAACTGCATTCAACCAAAAGTCCTCCCTAAAAAATTCGCTGTTATTTACACTTTACAGATATGGGAAATAATGGTCTGATTGGCAAGAGCTTGTAGCTTTAAAATTCTGAAGGGAATGAAATGCCTAAGCATCCTATTTCTTGTTTTATTTTACAATATAATGGCATAGGATTTTTTTCATAACATTGCAGTCATTTGAATTTATTTAATTATGATTTGGACTTTTTCAATAAATACTCTTCAAATGAAAATATTTTCAGTGTTCATATTCTGAAATGAGTCCTTCTGGCTGGGCACTTCATGTTTTGCAATCACCATGGATGCTCATTAGCCACTTTTTTTCAGCCAAGATTAGGCCCAGTTTGGCATTCAATTTTATGTGTTCATCCTTATTGCATTCAATTAAATTTTGGTCCCAGGGCTTCTCATAAGTGCCTTTGAAAGGTTTTGTGTTTACAGACAGGAAACTAATGTCTGATAAGTGCCTTTTATTTTATAACTTGTTTGATATACATATTTTTAAATATTACTGTGGTTGTCCCTCCATAAATGCACTTTAAAGCAAACGTTTTGGGGATAGTGTTGATTTGTAAAACCAGAACTTAATTATTTGACTGAGTCGATATTTTACAACAGTGAATGGTCTTAAGCATCTGTCGTTGGCTGCAGTTAAACAGTGTGGGGTTTTATTTTACAGAAGAATTAGGCATTTGGTATCATTTTATTCAATTAAATGTGATCCTGGTCCATTTCATAAGCTTGGGTAAAAAAGTTTTTGTTATTTTCCATGCACAATAAGGGACATGTTTTAATTGGCTTTGTGCCTCCTGTTTTACAACAGTTCTGGCCCCAAGTTACCAGGTAGCCTGAACTTTGATTTTATTTTACCATTAAATTGCTTTAATACCATTGTATTTGATGAAGTTTTAGTCTTTGTGTATCTTATTTGATAGATATACCAAAAATGAAGGAAGTTTTGTGGTATATTCAATGTAAAACCACATACATTGACCCAGCACTTGTTTTATGACAGTGAATGCCCAAAGTGCTGTCACCGATCATGATTGAACATTGTTCATAATCTTATATTGCAAGTAAATTGTGTGTCAAATATCACGTTATTCAGTCCAATTCTGTTCCTAGTATTTTGCATAAGTTTCCCTTGAAATTTATAGGGAATATTCAATTTATAAATGAGTAAATTCATGGTCAGATTGAGTGCGTTCAGTTTTCTGGAATGAATGACATTTGCAGGTCACATTGCACAGTTTTAAAACCATAATTGTGTATTTAATATAGTGTTTTTCTTTAAATTTAGCTTTGGGCCTCATTTCCAGGTGTTCTTCCATAGAAAAAATGATGTGTATAGTTTTTATATGCAAACAAGTTAAAGAAGAGTGATGTAGAGCCAGGCTGGTCAAGACAAGAATTGACTGGAATTCAATTCTTGTCAGTTTTATTTTATAACTTCTTGTTTGATATACATATTTGCTCTTCCCCCATTCCATCATGTACTGTCCCCACCCCTTCAGCCATCCGGGCTGACTGTGTCTTAATACCTCAAGTGCAAGTATATAGGAGTAAGAAATGAACAATGAATGCCTGCCTCCTTATACTCATGCCTACATTGTATGACATCTAGTATGTAAGAGAAAAATGAAAGGAAAACCTTTGTTTTGCTCTAAAACCTGAGGATGGTAAACACTGAGAGTAACCTGGTACTTGGTTTGAAGTAAAACACAAATATTTCCCTTTTATAACGGTGATGGTTGTGTTTGCTTATTAACCTTTTTGCTGGTTAATTCTTGATACTGACTATAAATGTGTATATTGCTTCTTGAAATGATTTAATGACTTCTATATTGGTGAACATGGACGTTCTCTAAGTATAATCCACCTATATTATATTTACAAATCAGTAAGATTGATTGTTGGTATTTGGATTTTGTGTTATCTGTGTATTTGTTACCGGCAGGAATGCAAATTTGAGAAATTAGGATGCTAACTAGCCTCATTAATCTTGGCTTTTCAGGCAGAGCCCTGGACCTTGAACAATATCTCCTTGTGGAATGAGGGAACTTTTATTACATACCCATTGCCCATAGTATCCTAGGAGTGTACTTGCCAAATAAGAGCAAATCTCCCAAATTTACATTATATTAGCAACTGTCCAATTTTTGCCATTGTTTTCTCTTAAAAAACAAACAAACAAAAAAAGCTATGTTCAATGTCAGATGATAATAACATTATTTAGCATAAGGAATTCTTTATGAAACTGTTCTAAATTATGTTAAATTCATTTTAGTTTAAGAAATTTTCTAACTTATGTTACTGATTACTGACAGTAACACACCAAAAATACAGTTCTGTTATGTACATTTCATGGTCTTCGGTGCCAGTATTCATTAACATACTGAATACTGACCTGAAGCCCATCTGGAAATTTATTATGCATAATATTGCACGTTATATGAGTGTCACTAATCAGTAACAAAGTGAGGAGAACACAAAGATTTGGTACCCATAGTTTTGCATAAATCAATTGCCTCGTCACCGAAGAATAACAACATAAAAGGACTCCTCTGAAACTCCCCTTCTAGAAAAAAAAAAAAGTGGTATTGCGTCTTGGAATAATATTTTATAATTTTCCTGTGATGTTTATTTAAAGCAAGAAGACCTATGGTATCCTTTGGCAGGGACAATCAGGCCTCTGAAAAGCAGTGTTAATTGTCCTTATGGTATACTTCATGCGGTCTCAGTCTTACACCGAGGCTCAGTGTAAGTTACCTGTCACTCATTCAGCCTACTTGGCACAGGATACATGATTGAGTACTCAGTCCCCACCAGGTATTTTCAGAAGGACTTCTACATAAGGCAATGAGGATGAGTAGCCCGGCCACCTACCATATGAATTTCCAAGTACATACTTACAGTGGTGCTGGGTTGTCCACCCACAGGCAAGTCTCCTTGTAGATTTAAACAGCCCCTATCTCCTTCAGGACCTGTGGTGGGAAAGTCCAGGACTGGTCAGCCTCTGAGCCTGTAACATGGAGAGAGTGGAATCAGAACAAACTGTCCGGAACAACCAGACAAGTAAGGGCAACTTTATCTTGTATGAAGTGATAGGTGTTGGGCGGAGGGCACCACCTGTCTCCTGTCAGGTGTACCATCATTTATGATGGTGTTGAAACCGGTTTCCAGAATCTCTGCGCTAGTAACTACCAACAATGTTAGGGTCAGTCCATGGACACTGATTATTAACTCCATGGTAGAGACCCTGCTAGGCAATGACGTCTCTTTTTAGTCATTATTTGTATTTCTGTGTTCACTGTGGGTGCTGCTTACAGACAAATTCATTGATTTTAATTACTCTGATTTCAAAAAAAAAAAAAAAAAACCTGATCTTGATATTGTGCCATCAAAGTTTTGATCTTTTGATCCTCTTTGGAAACTCTTGCAGTAACAGTCAGCAGCAAGATGAACTGGGCAGTCAAAAATAAACTCCAGGAATGAAGAGATTGTGGGAGTGCTACTCAAGTGCCTTATGTCTGGTGTAAAAACATGGATCTGAAGGTAATTTAAGGCCATATCTATCTGTAAAAAAGGAGAAAGATAGGACTCCTGGACCAAGTGGGTGGTGGAGAATGGTACTCTGCCAGTATACCTGCACCATGAAGGGGAGGGCATTTATTTGTCAGGAGTCCAGGAAGACATAGGCTAACAATGAAAGTAATGCATACATTGATGCACCTTCAAATCTTCACCCAGTCAGGCACTGTTGGCCAGTTCTTTGCTTTGCAGACATTGCTGGGACCACACATCATGTCTCATTCCCAGTTTGTAGTATCTGAGTCTGAAAGTCCCATGGCCCTTTCTCACTATCATCTTTGAGCCTCAGTTTCCTCATATGCACAATGAAATTCATACCATGGTTTCAGGGATGTTGTGAGAATCAAGTATGATCATCCTTGTTAAGGGTCTAGCACACAAGAGATAGTTAAGGAATTAGTATCTTACTTCCTAAATCCATGTATTGGAGAACATGAGGGTGCTTGGTTTCACTTCCTTCCTATCACTGCTTCCCCACCCCTGTCCAATCTGTTTGACTTTGCCATAATGCCATTTAAATGTGTGTTTGCCTTCCCAGGGCCAGCAAGCTTCCTCAGGGATTACTGAGGTATCTCCTTGGAAATCACATCTCATTAATCCTGCTGTGAAGTAAGAGGCAGCCAGGACCCCAAGCTTTTCCTTTTTCTGAGCCACATTCTGTTCTGGTCAGCTCGGACACCTTACATGGAGGCTGACAGGGCTCATCACCCAGCACCCATCGGGACTCACTACCATCTGTAAACTGAGCAGCCTGGAGGGAGCCTGCTGACTAGCAGTGCCAGAGAGGTCTCTTCTCTTTCTTTGCCTATGTAAAGTAATTTATTTTAACTGTGGTGATTAATTTATTGAAATTCAGGTGAAGACATTTGACAATTTGACAGACGGAAGAAAAGTGCTAGATGGAAATATGCACTGTTCTCAAATGTTCTCAAAGAGACTTTTAACCTTTAGTCCCAGTAGATACTTCTGGTTTGGTTTCTCTAGTTTTCTTTTGACACGAGTTTCATTCAGAAGGTGGCATCAGAGAACCTGAAGTCACTCACCCTAGGTCAAATGCCACACTTCCTTTTGAATAGGCACTAAAATGTCTAGCCTTTATCCAACACGGTGACATTCACACTCTTCTGATTTATCCCTGTATTTCGTTAAGTTACTTTAAATCCTTGGATGATAAGGGTCATTGTTATTTGCCACCCAATGAAAAATTGAGACCTGAGATATACGTAGAGAAGCTTTACCCCAAACCTATGTTTCTTAACCAAATAATGTGATAGTGACCTAGAATGGCTTATTTCCTAGTCAAAAGTAGGTGTGAAACAAGGTAACTGTGACTCCTCTCTGTTACACACGAGTGTGTTGTGCCCTCTGCCCCTGCAATGGCACAGTTATCTTGAGTCACTTCACTGTTGTGAAAGAGACTGTGGGGAAAACCTAAATGAATGGTTTAGTTGGTAATTCTACTGACTATTGGCATTTTAAAATTTGGGGTTTTTGTAGAAATGGAGTCTTGCTGTATTTCCCCGTCTGGCTCCAAACTCCTGGGCTCAAACAATCCTCCTTCCTCAGCCTCCCAAAATGCTGGGATTACAGGCATCAACCATCATACCTGGCTCTATTGGCATTTTAGAAGCATTCACAAAGTGGGGGATCCAAAAGGGTGTCTCTCTGGTGACTGTTTCAGGGATCAGGATGCTGGATGGAAAAGAAAGTGGGCCTTCTCTGAATTTAAAGTGGGACCTTGCTCCTTAGATCTTTCCCAGGAGTTCATTCCTAGGCCAGCACAGACAGTCTCATCAGGCACGTAGTTAATGAATGACTCTTCACTAGTGGGAACATTAATGTGCTGTAAATTTTGGTGTGAAGTGTTCCACGTCAAACTCGCATTTGCCTTAACATGTTTTTTCACGCCTCTTATTTCCACGCCTCTTATGTCATGGAAAGGGAATGCATGATAATGGACACTTTAAGGCAAGGCTTTTGACTGAAAGTCTATGGATTATATATGTAGGAGACAATTCATTTCGCTAGTATTCACTCAAACAGAAAAACAAATATGAAGACTGATATTTTAATCTTTTGTAAAAATGACATTTTGGGTTACAGATGTAATATCTGCTTATGTACAAAGTAGAGAGATTTCAGGAGAATATAATGAAATTGAATTCACTAAAAATCTGTCTACATAGAATTACACTCACCGTGACCATTTTGGATCATTTCCAGTTAGGCTGTTCCATGACAATACCCTTTTTTTTTAAAATTAGGACTCTTGACATTAATTTTTATCAAGTAAATTTATGCTCTCACACTCAGAAATTTGAAAAAGTCTTTGATACAATTTTTTTTTTATTTTGTAGGCTTGAGAAAGGCACATTTTTATCCCTGGGAATTGAAGGCTTGTATCTCCTAACTTAAATGGCAAGTTGAGTCTTCTTAGTGCCCCACTTGTTATTTTGGAGCATAAGGGCCAGCCACAAGTGAGAGATATTAGCCAGTGAGAAAAATGCAATTGATTGTATTCCTTGTTATACCAGTTCCCTGTTAAATGCACCCAGTAGTGTAACTGGGACAACAATGGTCATTTTGAGAGACATCTTACTCTACTAGAAAGGAAGATGAGAATGGTGATGATGATGGTGGTGGTAATGATGCTAAAACAAATCAGCCAGAGCTACCACTGATAAAATCCTTACTAAAACCAAGAACAATTTCTTATCTAATCCTGTGAAAGTGTGTATTAAATACTGCTATTATCTCTGTTTTTCAAAGGGCATTAACGACTACAGAACATATACTTACCTTGACACAGCATTGCAGCCAGAATATTGTGAGTGCTGGTGGAAAGGGACTCAGATCTAGGTTTTAGCTGGCGTTGAATTCTGTGGGATTAATCATAAGCTGTGAGAAGCCTTTTAAAGTATGTTTTTGTTGCTAGAAAAAGCATTAGTTACCCCAGCCTCCATCTCCTCTCCATTTTCCAGTCAATATAATTGTCCAGAGGACGCACAGGGTGATTTTGCAGTTTTAGAGATAACAGATGGTAAAAATGCTTGTGAAAAGATGGGACAATATGTTTTGAAGTAAATGGATTTCATGGATCCTCAGCCATTTTATCTGTTGTTTTAATAATGAGAATTATAGAGGTTAGAGGCTCAGAAAAGGGGAAGGGCTTCTCTGATCAGGAAAGATGGAATGACACATCATCCCTTCACCAGTGGCCTACAGGCTAGAGGTGGGGAAAGGGCTGCAAGCAGTGGCATTGTGTGGAGCTGCTCCCTAGAGGTTGAGGCCAAGGGACTCTGGTGGGAAAGTTTCCATGGGCACTCTGTGTTCAAGGGAGTGCTTCCTACTCCCTTCTCCGTGCCTGGCACTACAACAAAGCATATTGTTGAGTGTAACGTGAGAAGCATAACTTTTGGCAAAGACAGGACTTTTATGATGGGGATAGAACCTTACTTTCCATTATTCGTGAGAATTCTGGACTTGGCTACTGGTGAAGTGAAGGGGTGACCAGCCCCTCTACACCTGTGAATATTTTTCGTCAGGTGGGATGAGAGACTGAGAAAAGAAATAAGACACAGAGACAAAGTATCGAGAAAGAACAGTGGGGCCCAGGGTGCCTGCCCCAGCACCGGTCTCTGAGTTCCCTCAGTATTTATTAATTACTATTTTCACTATCTCAGCAAGGGGAATGCGGCAGGAGAGCAGGGTGATAATAGGGAGAAGGTCAGCAAGAAAACATGTGAGCAAAGGAATCTGTGTCACAAATAAGTTCAAGGGAAGGTACTATGCCTGGATGTGCACGTAGGCCAGATTTATGCTTCTCTCCACCCAAACACCTCAGTGGAGTAAAGAATAACAAAGCAGCATTGCTGCCAACATGTCTCGCCTCCCACCACAGGGCGGTTTTTCTCCTATCTCGGAATTGAACAAATGTACAATCGGGTTTTATACCGAGACATTCGGTTCCCAGGGGCAGGCAGGAGAAAGAGGCCTTCCTCTTATCTCAACTGCAAGAGGCTTTCCTCTTTTACTAATCCTCCTCAGCACAGACCCTTCACAGGTGTCGGGCTTGGGGACAGTCAGGTCTTTCCCATCCCACGAGGCCATATTTCAGACTATCACATGGGGAGAAACCTTGGACAATACCCGGCTTTCCAGGGCAGAGGTCCCTGCGGCTTTCTGCAGTGCATTGTGCCCTGGTTTATCGAGACTGGAGAATGGCGATGACTTTTCCCAAGCATACTACGTGTAAATGTTTTGTTAACAAGGCACATCCTGCAGAGCCCTAGATCCCTTAAACTTTGATTCCATACAACATATGTTTTTGTGTGCTCAAGGTTGGGGCAAAGTTACAGATTAACAGCATCTCAGGGCAAAGCAATTGTTCAGGGTACAGGTCAATATGGAGTTTCTTACGTCTTCCCTTTCTACGAAGACACAGTAACAGTCTGATCTCTCTTTTCCCTACATTGAAGGCTTGTCTTCTGTGTATACACTTAGCCTGTGAAAAAGTGGCTCAGGAAAAGGTGGGCTATACCTCTTTAACTGTAGCTTGGTAGAGCAATCTGAGGGAGATACCTGAGAAGCAACTGCGAGTGTTTCTGGGAAGCCGTCAGTCTTGGTTGAGTTGACCACACAGTCTTTCATATCTGTAGTGAGCCGTGTTCACCAGCAGAGGATTAGGGAAGTAAAGTGCTGTTGCTGATATGTTCTTCTAACATATGGACCCAGTAACTTTTTTCTTCCATGCTTCAATGGTTCAAATACCTGTGCAAGGTCATACAGGAAACACACACTGGCATTGGCAGCATTCTGGGCATGGGAAATTTGGGGTCTAGGGAAGAAACTGGTGATGGCCTTCTGTCAGGATTCTGTGCTCAGACACTAATGTGCTGAACTACATGGTTTCCACTGTGAAGAGGAATGGCTTGTCAGGCGTCATGAGGACCCCTGATTCAGTGAATAGGAACGCAGTTCAAGTTTATTCAAGCATTTCTCTGTTAGCTTCTTGCACTCTTCCGTTGATCATACTCTGCACATGGGTGGGAACAGAAAACTCCTCTCGTTCCTGTCAATGACCAGTGCATGAAGCTGGTGAAATTTGGATCCTTATAGGTATCTGTAGAAGAGCCTGAGTGTTCAGGAAGCTCCCACATCAGGTATTCAGGCTAGCAGCTTAATCTCTCCTATTCCTCATGCTGAAAAGGGCACTTACCTGAAGGCCGTAGGTGTCACTTTCCCTATTTATAGGCTGTTGCCATTTGGTAATCTGACCCATCTGCCATTTGGTCCTCTCAGAGGGGAAATGACAAGGTCAAAGTGACCTTGCCTGTGCTTTCAAGGAGAGAGTGTTACAGACCCAACCGTGAGGGATTGATACATCTTGTGTAATACTCCAGCTACTGAAGCTGTTATAGGATAAGGGGGAGCCACAGTTTGAGGAGGGGAAGGCACACTGCTTTCCCTATTTCAGGCTACATAAGAGTACAAGCAGAAATGTGAGGAATCTCCAGAATGTGACAGAGGAAAACAATGCACATCGATCGATGTCCTATGAGCATATATGACCCATTGCAAAGTTGAGACATTGATAAAAGGGACAGGTTATTATTTTCCATATCCTCAGTGAATGGTGGGCTTGTCTGTTGATACAAGTTTTGATGTGTCAACCTTCTTCTGTTTACTGTTACAGATTGCTAATGTTTTATATGGTCACATAGTTCAATAATGTGATGGACTTCTGCAAAATTACTGCTGTCACTTTTGCTGATGCTCTTGTATCCTCACCAATGCCATACACTGTAGCACTCATCTTGGTCATAATCCAGGGTGTTCTCCTATAGGTTTATTGCAAGTTGTAAGCACTACCTGTGATATGCATTTCCTGCTATCTTACTCAAGAGGGCTGAGCTGAGATGCTGGTTTCAACTGCTTAAGTTATTTTCTCTTTACCTAGTGCTCATGCAAGCCAAACATTTTTGCTGCCAATCCTTTTCCACAATTAGAGAAGAAGAGGGCACAGAGGTTTCTCTACTTCAGGCTACCTAACAGGTCAAGCAGGAATGTCAAGAATCTGCTGCATATGAGGATAATAGACAGTTCAAAGGACTAGGGACTTTGATATGAAAGTTGCAGTGGGCACCAGGGTTCAGGAAAGTTCTCCCATTCCCTTTTTCCCTTCCCTCACAGTACATTTGGAATACCATGACTGGAGGGCACAGGACAGCATTGCACATCCACAGATGTCATATGAGCATACATGGCCCACTGGTAGACGTCAGACATGAATGATGGGGACAGGTTGTTATTTTCCATTTTCCCAGTGAGTGGTGGGCTTGTCTGTTGGTGAAGGCATTGCTGCCTCAGTTGTCTTCTGTGTATTGCTTTAGGCCTGTAAAAAATGGCCACAGAGGTAGGTGACCCTTCACCCAATTATATTGGTACATAGTACTATAATGTGGAGAACTTCTGCAAAGTTACTGCTGTTGCTTTTGCTGATACTGTTGTATCCACACGAATGCAGTGCACTGTATGCCCTCATCTTGGTCATAATCCAGGGTGTTCTCCAGTAGCTTTTTTGCAAGTCTTGAGCACTGCCTGTGATACACATTTCCCACTATCATTCTCAGGAGGGCTGAGCTGAGATACTGGCCTCGACTACTTAAGTTATTTTCTCTTTACCTAGTTCTCATGCAGGCCAAACATTTTTGCTGTCAATCCTTTTCCACAATTTGAGCAGGGGAGGGCACAGGAGTTTCCGTAGTTCAGGCTACCTAACAGGTCAAGCAGGAATGTCAAGAATCTCCTGCATATGAGGAAAATATAGACAGTTCAGAGGACTAGGGACTTTGATGTGAAAGTTGCAGTGGGCATTAGGGTTCAGTAAAGTGCCTCCTGTCACTTTTCCTCTTCCCTCACGGTACCTTTGGAGCGACATGACTGGAGGACACAGGACAATAGTGCATATCGACTGATGTCACATGAGCATACATGGCCCACTGGCAAACATCAGAAATGGATGATGGGGACAGGTTCTTATTTTCCCTTTTTCCAGTGACTGGTGGGCTTGTCTGTTGGTGAAGGCGTTGTGCCTCAGACTTCTTCTGTTTATTGCTTGAGGCCTTTGAAAAATGGCCACAGACGTAGGAGGCCATTCACCCTATTATATTGTAATATAATACTATAATGTGGAGGACTTCTGCAAAGTTACTGCTGTTGCTTTTGCTAATGCTCTTGTATCCTCATCGATGCGATGCACTGTGTGCCTTCATCTTGGTGATAATCCAGGGTGTTTTCTTATAGCTTCATTGCAATCTTGAGCACTGCCTGTGGTACGCATTTCCCTTTATCTTTCTCAGGAGGGCTGAGCTGAGATGTTGGTTTCGCCTGCTGAAGTTATTTTCTCTTTACCTAGTTCTCATGGAGGCCAAACATTTTTGCTGCCAATCCTTTTCCACAATGTAAGAAGAGAAGGGCACAGGGGTCCCCCTAGTTCAGGCTACCTAACAGGTCAAGCAGGAATGTCAAGAATCTCCTGCATATGAGGAAAGTACAGACAGTTCAGAAGACAAGGGAATTTGATGGGAAAGTTGAGGTGGGCATTAGGGTTCAGGGAAGTGCCTCCTATCCTGTATCCCCTGACCTCACAGCACCTTTGGAGCAGCATAGGTAGAGGACATAGGACAACAATGCACATCGACTGATGTCATATGAGCATACATGGTCTACTGGCAAACATCACACATGGATGATAGGGACAGGTCCTTATGTTCCGTTTCCCACTGAGTGGTGGGGTTGTCTGTTGGTGAAGGTGTTGCTGCCTCAGCCTTCTTATGTGTATTGCTTTAAGCCTGTGAAAAATGGCCACAGAGGTAGGTGACCCTTCACCCACTTATATTTTTACATGGTTCTATAATGCGGAGGACT
>NC_045445.1:19367530-19393837 GCF_002776525.5 Piliocolobus tephrosceles
ATGCTGTTGTGTCCTCACCGATGCGACGCATTGTACGCCCTCATCTTTGTCATAATTCCGGCTGTGCTCCTATAGCTTTTTTGCAAGTCTTGAGCACTGCCTGTGATACACATTTCCCTCTGTCTTTCTCCGGAGGGCTGAACTGAGATCCTGGTTTCAATTGCTTAAGTTGTTTTCTCTTTACTAAATTCTCATGGAGGCCAAACATTTTTGCTGCCAATCCTTTTCCACAGTTTGAGAACAGGAGTGGGTTTCCCTACTTCAGTCTACCTAAAGTTAAGTTCAAGCAGGAATGTCAAGAATCTCCTGCATATGAGGAAAATACAGACAGTTCAGAGGACAAGTGTCTTTGATGTGAACGTTGCAGTGGGCATCAGGGTTCAGGGAAGTGCCTACTGTCCTTTTCCCCTTTCTCACAGTACCTTTGGAGCAGCATACCTGGAGGACACAGGACAACAATGCACATCAACCGATGTGATATTTGCATATATGGCCCACTGGCAAACGTCACACATGGATGATGGGGACAGGTTGTTATTTTCCATTTTCCCAGTGAGTGGTGGCCTTGTCTGTTGGTGAAGGCGTTGCTGCCTCAGCCTTCTTCTATTTATTGCTTTAAACCTGTGAAAAATGGCCACAGAGGTAGGTGGCCCTTCTCCCTCTTATATTGTTCCATAGTGCTATAATGTGGAGGACTTTTGCAAAATTACTGCTGTTACTTTTGCTGATGCTGTTTTATCCTCATCGATACGCTGTATACCCTCATCTTGTTCATAATCCAGGGTGTTCTCTTGTAGTTTTACTGGCATTCTGGACACTGCCTGTGATGTGCATTTCTTTCTGTGTTTCTCAGGAGGGCTGAGCTGAGGTTCTGGTTTCAACTGCTTAAGTTTCCTCTTTACCTTGTTCTCATGCCTGCCAATTATTTTGGCTGCCTGTCCCCTTTTATTTGTGATTGTAAAATTGGCAAGAGGCTTACTTAGCTTTCAGAAAAGATTTGCATGGTTTGCAAAGAGGCAGAGGAAGAACTTGCAAGTTTTCCAAAGTAAATATTCTAAAAAAAGGGAATTGTTAGGTCTATTCTTTTTTCACCAGGGAGATTCAAACTTTTATTTTTTATTTTACTTTGTATTTGCCCTTTCAACATGCTGCCATGTGACACCAGTTCCCCCAATCTGCCCTTCACAACGATGACTTCTGTGTCCTTGCCCAAGCCAGGCATGTGCAGAAAAGTTCCTCATGTGGGACTTGTGCAAACAGGACCTCAAGGACAAATAATAAGTATGAATACTTGCCTGTTTTTTAGCCTGTGCGTGCTTTTACCCATACCAGTGTTTTTATGAAGCGTTCTTTGTAACCAGTTGGAGTGGGGAATCAAACCATTAGCCTTGTTTACAGATGGCTTAAATTGACATGTTGATGTCAATGGTCTGTTGACAAGTGGGGCTGTACAATTTCTCTCATATCCTCCTGTCGTTGAGTCTTAAATGAGCAGAGGTTTGGTTTCCTGCAGTAGACAGACATTTACTTTTTATGACTTGTTATATCCATCACCTGATAGAATTTTTGGCTGTAGATGAGGACTCAGTTCCTCTCTTCTGGATATTTAGTGCACGGGCCTCTCCAAAAGGTTTGAAAGAATGTGCAAAATGTGTGCACTCCTATACAGTTTGAATCAGTTCTTCCAGATCCCTCTGGATTTGAGTTTGTCCTCTCAGCCCATTGTGCTGACTCCAGTCATGCAGTATATGGATTGCTGACAGCTGCCAGCGTGGCCACCTAACAGTTTAGATTTGTGTTAGTCTTCTGAGCTTTCTTTGTACCTTCGTATTCACATGCAAACCTAGTGTGCTGCTGCTTAATTTGAGAAAAGAATAGCAGTGGGCTGTGGTCAGTGAATCCTAGTGGGATTCATGGATTTTCCCGGTCTTCCCATCAGTCAGACACGATGCCTTACAGAATGATAGAAGGGTCTGTTGTAGACTCCACTCCAGTGTCAGCTTGGACTACTAGTTTTGCAGTCAACATGCTGATCTACGGGATGTGGAATATAATTTAAGCCAGAAACCAAGCACCTGTGCTTCTCTAAAGTCCAGAAGTGGTGGATCTGGGAACCTGGGGTTAGAGGTAAACATAGAACTTTTTATGATTACAGATGAGTGCTCCTCACCAAATGTTTTTAGATTTTAGAACTCAAGGAAAGGAGAATGCTTCTCCATGGGAAATAGATAATGCCATTACTGCTTCCATATTTTTTCTTTTTTTGCCTTGATTCTTCAATTTACATGTAGTATTTTACATTGGCAGTGTTTAAGGTTAACGTTTAGTCCATAGGTTTTTGAATTTCATCAAATCACAACAGTTCTACAGAAGCCATGCACTTCATCTGAAGGACTTTGTCTCAAGGAATGGCCCCGTGACACCAGCTGTTTATACATACGAACAGGAATTGACTTTGGGATTGACTTGGACTTTGGGTTCTCATTGTTTATGATATGTGCTTTAGTACTTACTCAAGAGATGATTTTAAATATTTTACATATGGGGACAGGTCAAAACATGTATGTACTGTATCTATGTCCTGGGGTGGAAGGCAGCAGTCTCAGGCTGAGGTCTTCCTGAGCCTTGGTCTGTCCAGGAAGCAGCTTTTCTCTGAGACCTTTCACCACACCCTTCTGTTTCCTATGTGACTGGCCATAGCTATTTGGTTTGGTACCTTTCACCTCACACTAGTTGAGCCAGTCATGCTGTTGGGGTCTAGAGTCTGAAATTAGACTTAAGAACGAGTGACAGCCTGTTAAGTCTCGTTAATACCCTTTCACTACAGATAATGTAATTTAGAAGTCCTGCTGTTGAGTTCACCTGAATCGGCCTCATTTCTGTGTTTTCAAAGTGTGTTTCTCACTTTGGTTTCTTGCATTTTGTAAAATATTTGTGTTCTTCCAATAAAATGTTTGAGAAGATTCCACTTGTAGATTTTTATTATTCACAACGAATGCCAGTATAGCTCTGCCATGTGCATCATTGCATGAACCAGGGAAGAGCTCTGAGCTCTATAATCTGATACATTGAGGACAGGGGCTTCATGGCAAGAGTGTGAGGTCTTCTGGCCACGATGGAAGTTCTCGTCTTTGTCTAGGGCAATATTCTCCTAAAGATAGTGGGTGATCTAATACCTCCTTAGGAGAACTGATCCTTTTGACCACTTCATGAAGGACACAAACACATTATCTGGAGATTGTGAGGGTGTTGGAGGAATATCCTGATACTGCCAAAGGTGAGGCAGAAGGCAAGATGACCAGTATGTCAGCAGAAGATTGTTGCAAAAAGTCATGAGGACCACAGCTGGAAACAGAAAACACACAGTTAATTCCTGGTAAACCCTGCATTAGAATCTTGGTCTTTTGTGTCTGAGGCATCTTTCATTACACTACACCACTAGGTCTTATAAAGGCTTTGTAATAGCAGAATTAAGTTAGTTAAATGGGTAGAAGTTTTTTGGCATTGTTTGTTCTTTAAACATATCAGCCTGGGCACGGTGGCTCATGCCTGTAATACCAGCACTTTGGGAGGCCGAGGTGGGTGGATCACCTGAGGTCAGGAGTTCGAGACCAGCCTGGCCAACATAGTGAAACCCCATCTCTACTAAAAATACAAAAATTAGCCGGGCGTGGTGGCGGGTGCCTGTAATCCCAGCTACTTGGGAGGCTGAGGCAGAAGAATTGCTTGGACTCAGGAGGCAGAGGTTGCAGTGAGCAAAGATAGCGCCGCTGCACTCTAGCCTGAGTGACAGAGCAAGAATCAGTCTCAAAAAATAAAAAATAAATAAACATATCAGTACAGTTTCTATTGCTTGTATAAAATTTCCAATTAACTAAAATTACCTACCTTCTGTGCAGCTTACCTTGATTTAAACACTTCATCAAATAACCTTATTGTTGTGATCATTAAAATCTGCACCCTTTCCTATCAAAACAAGAAGAAAAGAAACTGCCCCCACAGAAAAGGAGAACAAGACCATTGCAAACAGTCTGTCCTGCCTATAGATGTGCCACACTGAGTGGATGGGCACAGCTCTCTTCCTGGGATTTCATAGTGATCTTAAACAGCAGGTTTCAGAAACTCTACTCTTTCCATTCAGTGTAGAGGGGCCCAGGCTGCAGTGTCTCACCTCCTGTTTGGGGGTTTTACTAGTATGCTAAGCTCAAATCACTTCTTCTCCAATTGCAGCTGAAACTTGATTGATATGCCTTTTATTACCCTCTCTTGTGTTACAGAATGAGTCTCACATTAGGCTGTGAACCACTCCCAGCCAGCTACTCTTGCCCATGCCTCCAAATGTGTGCCACTCTTCCCAGAGATTCTCTGAAATGTTGTTCTGGGCAGTGGGGAGTTTGAAAGGGACTGAAGAATTAGGGAGCAGATGGCCAGTGATGTTCAAGTTATTACCATCAACCAAATTCCCTTCTAGCACTGTCTCAGCCAATGGTGGCCACAGTCTTTGAAAGGTTGTGATGGGCATCCAGTAATGAATCTTGCTCTGTTACCCAGGCTGGAGTGCAGTGGTGCAATAATAGCTCACTGCAGCCTCCAACTCCTGGGGTGAAGTGATTCTCTTGCCTCAGCCTCTCGGTTAGCTGGAACTACAAGCACGCACTAGCACGCCCAGCTGATTTTTTTCTTTTTTGTAGAGACGGGGGTCTTGCTATATTGCCCAGGCTGGACTCAAACCCCTGGCCTCAAGCAGTCCTCCTGCCTCAGCCTCCCAAAGTGCTGAGATTACAGGTGTGAGCCACTGCCACTCAGCCCAGATAAGGCTTTCAATGCCCAGTTGCACTGGCCCCCAGATAGTGGAGGGTCATTGGCCAAGTACATGTCGTCTTCCCTCATTTTTTCATTGTACGAGGGAATGTGTGAGTTAAGATGAACATTGTCTCAGAAAGCCAGGGACACACTGAGACAGGAATTGCTGCTGCTGGAGGTTCCCTGAGCTATCACCATCCATAGACTAGAGAGTATCTAAGGCTGGTTCACCCTGCCATCCTAACTCCCCAGAGAAACTGTAAGTGACGATGAGGAGCCTGGATGGAGAGGGGCAATGTCTGGGGAAAGAGACATTATATGAGGGCAAGATGTGGTCAATGCCCTTAAGGAAGAAATAGAACCTACAGGGTAAGAAACTAAAGAAAAATTTGGTGAGATTCGGGGGATGCTTCTCACATGTATTTTTAACTGAGGATTAGTAATACAATAAAATAAATACATAAATAAACAGCAAAGTCACAAATCATCAAGTTTCCTAGTGTAATAGCTACAACAGCCCAGTTACTACCTCTGACAGACCCTGTGCTGAGCATTAGTCTGTATCATCTTTCTTCATGCTTATAGTAATCTGGGCAGCCAGGCCCTATATGTATGTCTCAGAGAAGTCAAGTCACTTGCTCAAGGACATACTGTTAGTAAGCTGCAGAGGCAGGATTAAAGCCCAGGCATGTGTGATTCTATACCTTGTTTGATCTTAATCCCACAGCACCCTAGAATGGACAAGGGCTGGTCAACAGATATTCATTAAAGAAAATTTGAAAACAGAGATTATTAGAAAAAAATAGCATTATTCTTACCATATAAACTGAAAGTTTGTATCTTGTTTTATTGTCATCTAGTCCTTCTTTTCCATATATATTTATATCTCTATTGTGTTTGCAATGGATTTTCCATTGCTTTGACTTAATTTATATGCATTACCTTATTACTTCATTTTTTTGTAACCTGTGTTTTCACTTGTTTTTTAAAACAACTGTGTTCCTTTTTATTACAAAACTGTTCTGTATCTTATTGCAAAGGACTTGTCAATTCATAATGGCACAAAGGAGAGAATAACAAGTTATGCAGTAATGTCACTCATCAGAGATAATTGCTTCAGTTTTTTTCTTTTAGTTGCAAAGACACAATGAGCAGAGGAGTAAGCAGCAGTTATTCCAGTCGGGGTTGGGTGCATCTGTGGAAAGGTGTGCCAAACGGACCGTTTCTCCCTCAGAGAACATTCCTTCCCGTAGTGTGGCCCCTTCTGTCTCCCGGTTTCTGCATAAGACAGGTGGCCTTAGAATTGTCACTGTAGTCTGGGGTAGAGTGGATTGTAGGCAGCTGGGGGCAGCCGTAGGGCATCGTCCCCCTAAAGGCTGTGTCAGAGGGTGGAGGCAAAGAAAAATGTCTCTTTTTTGTCCCCATTTGGGCCCTATTTCAGGTCAGTGGGTATGATTTTGCCATTTGCTTTTAGTTTTTCACCAACGTCACAAAATTATATTACCACTCCGATCTTTTTATATCCTAAGCATCACCGGAAATGCGTGGTTGTGGAGGCGAGTCCATGGGGCTGAATGTGGGCTTGGCCGTGGGCGTGGCCTGAGTGCTTGCGCGGGCTCCGCCCCCAAGGCCCGATGGTCACCAGTGCGCAAGCTCAGAACGGGGCCGGCCGCGGCTGTGAGAACGCGGGGGCGGGACTAACTCTCTTGAGGAGGCGGGGTCGGAATCAGAAAGGTGGGGCCAAGATTCCCAAGGCAGGCGCGGGCGAGGGGCGGTGCGCGGGAGGAGCCCAGAACAGTTTGCTGTGTGAGGGGAGGTGTAGCCCGCATCCCAAAGAGAGCAGAGGACACGTGTTCTGGAAGTTGATGCGGCCTCCTGCCGCACCCCTCCCCTCACCTAACTCCTCAGCTGTAGCGTGTCCCTTCACTGACTCTCAGCTGTGGACGCCACTGGAGTGAGGTTCTGTGAACACATTTTCCTCCTTCTTCATGCATCTCTCAGCCAGATTATTGGCTCCCTGGCCGCAGATGTGGTTATTTTGAAACATTAATAGGAAAGCCCCAAATACTAGCATATATCCAGAGCAGCACATTCAAAGAGTGATGCACCATGAACAGTAAATAGAAGGTGGGTTAAATGTTCAGAAATCTATTAATTTGCTATATTGAGACACTAAATTAAAATAATTATAGGACATCTTCAGAGATGTTGAAAATATAAAAATAAGAGGGATTTTATTATTTTACCAGAAACATTTGCTTTTAATGTTTTACCAACACCACAAAATTGAATTGCCACTCTGATCATTACATTACTTTCTTTAACGTCATGATCACATACATGCACATAATACACCATTTACTTAGGGCAGTCAATTTTAATGACACTCACTTCGATTTCTTTCATGAATCATGTGTTTTTATGAGATACTACTGTGTGTCAACCCCCCTTGGATGCCCAAAATAGCTCAGCCCAAAGAGGATGTAGTTCGAATTTAAAATACATAATTTAATCATGGCTTTAGAGTTAGGATTTTAAGCAGGACTCTTACTAATTTTTTATATACATGCATACTACATATATATACATATAATATTGGAACATGTAAGAGAAGCTTAGTTTCATTGTTATCGGTTTGCTTTTTTAAAATTATTATTATCTATTTTTTATTTTTTGAGATGGAGTCTCGCTCTACTGCCCAGGCTGGAGTGTAGTGGCACAATCTCGGCTCACTGCAGCCTCTGCCTCCCAGGTTCAAGCAATCCTCCTGTCTCAACTTCCCGAGTAGCTGGGATTATAGGCACATGCCACCATGCCCGGCTAATTTTTTTTATTTTTAGTACAGACGAGGTTTTGCCATGTTGACCAGGCTGGTCTCGAATTCCTGACCTCAGGTGATCCGCCTGCCTCGGCCTCCCAAAGTGTTGGGATTACAGGCATGAGGCATCGTGCCCAGCCTGCTTTTTTAAATAAATAGAATGATTTAATAATCATGATGGATTTATCAAGACTGATATTTTTCACCTCCCAAATCTACACTTCCTCTGTCTTCCCCAGCTTGGTAAATGGCAACTCTTTCCTTTCCATTGCTGAAGCTAAAGGCCTTGCTGTCACCCTTGAATCCTCTGTTTCTTTCATGCCCCACATTAACTCAAGTCTACCTTCAACATACAACCAGAATCTGATTACTTATCCTGGCACCTCCACTGTTATGACCTCTGTCCAAAACATCTTTACAGCTCTCCTGGATTATTCTAATATCCTCTTAACTAGCCTATCTAATTCTTCACTTGCTTGATAATGGCCAGTTCTTGTAAATATCTTTTGTTGAACATATGTCCATGTTTCCATTGGGTAAAGAACTTGGAATTACGTTGTTGCATCACAGGGGATGCTTATGTTTAACTTTACTAGATAATGCCAAACAGGTTTCCCATTTGGTTGGACCAATTTACATTCTCACCAGCAGTGCAAATTCATAGCAACAGCAAGGAAAGTAATTGTATGAAGAGAGAAAACACGACCCCAATCCCACCCCATTAATGCATCAAGTACATTTTTTTCTCACCTCTTTTTATGTGGAACATGCCTTCTTCATGCCATTTGAATGACACAGTAGCTTCTAGAAGATCTGTGTACATGTCACTATTGGCATGTGTGTACATGTCACTATTGGTGGTAGACTATGAGGCTTCAGTGGGATATGACACCAACACCAGCCCACAAGACACAGCAGATGGGGTCTTGTGGGCCAAGATGAATAGAGCTGCCTTTCATGGAATGTGAGGAACAAGGTGTGGTTCAGGAAAGGCAAAGCCTGGGCAAACTGCTCTTTCCTGCTTCTAGGCCCTATTTGCCAGTGCATTTATACCATGGAGTTATGGTGAGTGTGAACACACAAGAGAGTTTGACAAGGAGACAGAATTCAGAAAATGGCAATGGGCAGCCTTGAAGATGTGTGTTGGAGGGGGCACAGACCCACCTCTGCACCCTGCTTCCCTGAGGGTGGCTTGTGGACTGCTTGTTTGAACGTGGGGTTCAGCAGCTTTTCTCTGCCTCGTGGAAAACAGTCCCTGACCAGCTGCCAGCAATGCGGGGCCCTAGGGAGCCAGGGCCTAGAGCAATTGATCCTGTGTGTCAGATCCAGATGGTAACTCAGTGTTTACCAGGTGAGCTTTGCAGGTGGGCGGGAGTGGGGCGGGGCAGTGGGAGGATCTGCCTAGCCTCACCTAGTGCTCAGTAGTTCTGATTGTGGTACGGTTCACAGGCCTCTATATGTTTCAGGCTTCCAGGAAATTTAGGCTTTCGGCCTTCTCTGTATGGGTAGAGAATGAAAGCTTCAAAGCCTTTTGAATAGGCTCAGAACTCCCAAAATGTCTCCACTACCACATTCTATAAGGTCATAGCAAGTCACAGCCCAGCCCAGATTCATGGGGGTAGAGAAAAAGACTCCACTTCTTGAAGGAAGGAGTGGCAAAGTCACAGTGCAAAGAGCTGAGCATCCAGGGATGAGAGGAACTGCTGTGGCCTGCGTTGGAATCAGCCTACTACTTTATGTGTATGGAAATGTGAACCAATACTTAGAGCAGTACCTTATGAAAGGGCAGTAGCCAATATATAGGAACAAAGTCTGTATTTGAGATAGAAGCTTACCCAAGGAGTGTGAATCTCTTCTCATCTACTGGTGTGAACATCAAATCAAAATGTGGGTCTAAAGGAACCATCTCTGGGTTTGCAAGGGGTTGGAATTTCAGCTCACTCTTCCCTCTCTTTACCCTAAGAAGAACTGAAAATAAAGTGGTATCTTCTGTCTGTCTCCAGGAGAGTAGAAGGCAAAATAAACATCTGTCTAGGCCACAAATGTTGCGCAGAGTTCAGAGGTGAGACTGTGATCTGGATAGCATTCTGAGAAGGTCCAGAGTGTTAGTTTCTGTTTTGGTTCCCATCTTAATAAAAAAGGACAAACCACCAAAAATGTTAGAAACCATAGTAGTATTTTGTTCTTTGACAATATATTTCACTGGGGGTGCTAAGGACACTTTGAAAATGCATCCCTGTAAGGTTGTTCCGTGCTGTTTTCCCCATGGAAAATTCCTTAATATCGTGCACAATGATTCATCAAAATAAAATGTTTACTTAGAATCTTTGGATGTAGACTCACAGTGGCCCTGAATATATCCTAGCCTAGGTATTCTCAACTATGACCTGAGGAACAGTGAGCCTCAGCTGTTGGTAGGTGTTCTTCTATAGTCAAACCCTTCTGTGAATGGCACATTAGATAAATACCTATTGGAGATCTGCACTGTACTTTAGAATATTAAAGGCTTCCAGAAGCCCTGGAATGAGGAAATTTGGTTGCTGTTTGTCTTTGTCTGTTTGTGTTGCTATAAACGACGACTGAGACTGGGTAATTTTTAAAGAAAAGAAGTTTATTTGGCTCACAGTTTCTGCAGGCTGTACGAGAGGCATGGCACCAGCATCTGCCAGCATCTGCCTTCTGGTGAGGGCTTCAGGGAGCTTCCACTCATGGCAGAAGGCAAAGGAGAGCTGGTGCGTGGAGATCACATGACAGGAGAGGCAAGAGAGAGAGAGAAGGAGATGCCAGGCTCTTGTCAACAACCAGTTCTAGTGGGAACTAAGAGTGAGAGCTCACTCACTCCCGTGAGAATGGCGCCAAGCCATTTACGAGGGATCCAGCCCCATGACCCAAATACCTCCCACCAGGCCCCACCTCTAACACTGAGGATTAAATTTCAGCATGAGACCTAGAGGGGCCAAAGAAACCATATCCAAACCATAGCACCATTGTTAAAGGAGTACCTATTAACATCTGTCACAGATTCCTTACCTGGGGAGGGCTTGGGAAGCACCTGTGAAATGTTTTTTGTTTTGTACATGTGTCCAGGCCCTGACTCTGCTCCACACCTCCTTCTGAATCAGAATATCTAGAGTGAAGCATGGGGGTATGTATATTTTCAAGGATCATGGATCATTCTGAAGAGTGACTCTAATTACAAACCATTAAAGGCATGCATGTTTTGTGGAGCTGAGTTTGGAAACTACGGGTCTAAGACAACGTTCTCATTTTGCTGGCAAGGACATTGAGATCCCAGAAGGGGAAATGACTTGCCCATTTATGGATAGAACAAATAATCTAATCTTTGAACCCTTTTCCCCGTTATACAAATGGACTCTAGATGGCAGTCTATTTCTTGGTTTTAGTCTGTGCCTGCACAAGCAGAAACACTGAGCAATTTATTGGATGAATTTGAACATGGCAGTGCAATGGTTGAATCAAATGAGTGTCTTATCACTCTACAAACATGTTCTTTCTGTGGAGCCTATTGTGACCAAGAAGGCAATAACTCTGTCCACAGCAGCTTCCCCTGGAAAACCAACCAGAAACCAACCCTGCTAGCCACCTTGATCTTGGACTTCTAGACTCCAGAACTGTGAGAAAATCAATGTCTGTTGTTTAAGCCACCCACTCTGTGGTATTTTGTTATGGCAGCCTAAGCCGACTAACACACAAGCAAGGATCTCTGGCTATGGATAATTAGCTTTGCAGTTCCCAGAAATGAAATCTACCAAAATGATTCTCTGGTTTAGCCAACAGAGGTGCCTGGCATTTGAGTCATCACACTAGCCTAGCAGCCAGAAGGATAGCTCACGTACAAGTCCCAGGCATGAGCAATTAATTAAACAGACCCAGAGCCTCTAGAATGAGGGATGATCAGGAGAACCTGAGTAAGAAATCTGTTACCACACTTGTGAATCTCCCCCTTGATCTTCCCCCAAAAGCACTTGTACCTCACTGATCTTAGCAACTTACAGTGGACAGGATAGCCCCAAACCTTTAGAAATGAACTGGGGCTGGGCACGGTGGCTCATGCCTATAATCCCAGCACGTTAGGAGGCCAAGGTGGGTGGATCACCTGAGGTCAGGAGTTTGAGACCAGCCTGGACAACACAGCGAAACCCCACCTCTACTAAAAATACAAAAATTAGCTGGGCACAGTGGCCACACCTGTAATCCCAGCTACTCAGGAGGCTGAAGCAGGAGAATCACTTAAACCCGGGAGGCAGAGGTTGCAGTGAGCCATGATCACTCCACTGCACTCCAGCCTGGGCAACAGAGTGAAACCGTGCCCCCACTCCCCACGAAAAAAGAAAGAAATGAATTGGAAGCTGACTTTAAGTTAATGTTAAAGCCAATGGACCAGAACACTCCTGCAGTAGTGCCTACCTCAGAGTGAAGGGAGCATTTATGGAGGTTAGGGGAAACTGAAGCTTTTCTCTGAGTCTGCCCGCCAGCAAGCTGAGTGAGACCCTAAACCCCTCCTCTGGGATTATTCCACCACCGCCTGGACATGCTCAGCATCA
The DNA here is from genome assembly GCF_002776525.5 of Piliocolobus tephrosceles. Classification (NCBI taxonomy): domain Eukaryota; kingdom Metazoa; phylum Chordata; class Mammalia; order Primates; family Cercopithecidae; genus Piliocolobus; species Piliocolobus tephrosceles. Next base: position 19,379,717 of record NC_045445.1, read on the forward strand.
GTCAGCATCCACACATTGCTTCCAGATGGAGTGTTCCTCATCTGGCTAGTGGCTATGGGGGCTGCCCTGAGGTTCTGTTGCTTCCTCTAACTTCTGTGCTGCAACACATGGTATCATGGAAAACATGATAGTTATCTTCTGCACCCTTTGAGGAATGCAGAGCGAAGGCATGGAATGGGAGGTTCCCCCATCCTTTTCTTTCTAGTTCCACTATATCATGTTCCATATTCACCCTACTGTACAGGCAAACCTCCTGACTTCAGAAATCTCCAGGCAGAAACAGATGCTAGTCTCCAATATATGGCCACATGGGTTACCTGGACCCTGGAGAAAGGGGTTATAAGGCTAAGCAGGGGGAAAATGGAAGCTACGAGAGCTCCCCCTCCTCATCAACAGAGGAAATAAATGCAATAGCATATTCTTGTGGGAATTTCAGGGATTTTTGCCACTATTCAAGACTTGGAAAATGCAGATGTTATTCCTGCCACATGTAGTTAGTGTGAATCCACAGCTAAAACAAGGCTCTCCAGCTGGTATAGGCTACCGTGCTAGTAGGTCTGCCCCTTGGCCCTTATCATCTAGCAGATCCAATGGTACCCAAGATGTTTGGAGTAAATCATAATGCTATATGGGTTTAACAAACAGAAATTCTACAAATAAAGAAAAAAAAGAATGCCATTTGGAGCCTGTGGCAAGCCCTGGTAGGAGATTCACCGTGGAGGCTGCTAGGATGCAATATATACTATAAACCAGCAACCAATATATAGAGCTATTCCTTCCACTGCCAAGATTAGCAAGTCTGGGAGCAGAGGAGTGGAAATAAAGATGGCGTCTTTCATAATTACACCTGACCCATTGCAACAGTTTTGCTTCCCATACCTGCAACTCTGATCTCTACTAGATTAGAGGTTTAAATTTCCTAAGAAGAAACACTTTTAGTAGTCTAAGACAAAACAATGGTTTCACTGAATTTGAAGCCACTCTTAGCTCCCCAGAACCATGCAAAAAAAGGTGATTTTGTTGTTTCTGCTATAGAATGATGACAGAGAGTAATATGGATGATTCTCAGGGCATCCTCTAAGGTATCTTTTTATACTACAATCCTGAGGGGTGCATGACATAATACTGCAACCCTACAAAGGACTCCCAAGGGCTCAGACTCCTTAGGAATGAAGGACTGAGCCTCCCCAGTGGCTAAAGCAAAGGGAATGTGGAATTGATAGAGAAATCATAAGTAACAGAACCACCACATGGCTATGTACAGAAATGAAGACCCTATCCCCTACATATATTTCCCTGTTTATTGTCTTCCTTTTTTTTGAAACTTTTCTCACCTCTTCTTTCTTTAGTATTATAAATAGGATAGAGTGGTGATGGTGAATTCGCCATTTAGATCATGGAATTATAGAGTATCAAATTGGGATAATGGCAGAACTAGAAAAAGAAAAGACATCACTGGGAGAACGTGAACTATAAACAGAGGCCCCACGACTTCACCTCTGACTATGGTAGCTGGAAATGTTTGTATGTGTCGCCTCTCTCTTGGTTGCATGTGGATTAATTAAATTATGCCAAGAGGGAGCGTTTTTGGCATCATATGAATGGGAGAAGGGTGTTTATACATGCTGGGAATACAAGGAATGAAAAGTAATTACTGTCTATGTTACTTTTTTTTTCCCTACCTAACATCTTCTTTTTGGGGGAACTGCTAAAAATCACCGTGATTCACTTCTCCAGAACAAAGGAGTACTTGAAGGATAAATACAGGTGATAGACAGACATTACTACCCAGTAAAGCCCCAAATATCGGATATCCTTATTTGTCCTGGAGCCTCTGCCTGTTAAGAATTTGATTACTGGCCGGGCGCGGTGGCTCAAGCCTGTAATCCCAGCAGTTTGGGAGGCCGAGACGGGCGGATCACGAGGTCAGGAGATCGAGACCATCCTGGCTAACACGGTGAAACCCCGTCTCTACTAAAAACTACAAAAAACTAGCCCTGGCGAGGTGGCGGCGCCTGTAGTCCCAGCTACCCGGGAGGCTAAGGCAGGAGAATGGCGTGAACCCAGAAGGCGGAGCTTGCAGTGAGCTGAGATCCGGCCACTGCACTCCAGCCTGGGTGACAGAGCGAGACTCCGTCTCAAAAAAAAAAAATAATAATAAAATAAAAATAAAAAAATAAAAAAGAATTTGATTACTTTGCCCAGAATCATTTAGATTATTTGGCTCAACAAAACTTGGCTTATGAACCGCACCTCTAAGTTCCTAAGCATGTTTCAGGAAAGGTTTGAAAGAAAGCTATTAGATTTGCACTAAAACTACTCAAATTGGGGACTTGTGGTAAGCCATGCCTTGGAAGACAAGGTGTTTATAACTCTCTGACCACTCCCACCCCTATATTGGGAGATGAGGGTTCTAAAAACAGTCTCTCTGAGTTTCTGGAAAAGGAGATCAATGCTAGTAGTCATTCAGGCGACCAGTATCTGTCTGAGTCTGAATGCAGTTACGAAACTCCACCCAAGGAAGAGGTCAAGGATGGCAACAGAAAGCCCAGGCTGTAGATCGGTCTGAGGGAAGTCCGGGGCCTGAAACCTGCATCTCTGCCTGTAAAGCCAGAAGTCTGGGAATATCAGGAGAGGACCTAGAGGAAAGGAAATACGAAATTATAAGGAATCAGGGTAGAACAGGAATTTGCCTTTGATCTGGCATATAAGAGAGGAGATCCCTCCCATTTGGTGCTTTAAGAGAATTGTACCTTTGTGAAAGTCTGAGTTAAAAGACATTTTCTGTTGCTCAGAAGCATGTTAGTAGTTCTCAAGAGAATTTCAGGCCGGGCGCGGTGGCTCAAGCCTGTAATCCCAGCACTTTGGGAGGCCGAGACGGGCGGATCACGAGGTCAGGAGATCGAGACCATCCTGGCTAACACGGTGAAACCCCGTCTCTACTAAAAATACAAAAACTAGCCGGGCGAGGTGGCGGGCGCCTGTAGTCCCAGCTACTCCGGAGGCTGAGGCAGGAGAATGGCATAAACCCGGGAGGCAGAGCTTGCAGTGAGCTGAGATCCGGCCACTGCACTCCAGTCCGGGCGACAGAGCGAGACTCCGCCTCAAAAAAAAAAAAAAAAAAAAAAAAAAAAAGAGAATTTCAGTTAACTTTACAGTTAAATCTATGCCAAAAGTTGCCAGAGATATTCAGCTCATGAAAGCCCAGCAATCACAAAAGAGAGCAGGTTGATAAATCAGAGGATGCTGTAGTTTCACTGGCTGTCTTGCCTTTTTTGCGGGGAAGGTGGGACAGCAGTACTGTAGTATGAGAGAAATTACCTGCAGTGAAGTGGAGGAAATGATTTGAAAAGTGAAACATAAAGCCAAAAAGCCTGTACTATTTGCAAGTTAAAATTTTAAACTGGGAGTAACTTTAGAAATGTGTATATTTTAACAGGTTCTGTTAATGGGCAAAAAGTTGTGTTTTCTGAGGGAAATGTGACATTTAATTATTTACAATTTCCACATTAAACCCAATTTGATTTGAGTTCCTTTTATAAAGAATGCTTTTGATGTTTCATTAAAAATAATTTCTTTTGTTAGAATTCCCATCCTTGAACGGGCGTGGAGGCTCATGCCTGTAATCCCAACACTTTGGGAGGCCAAGGTGGGCAGATGGCTTGAGGCCGGGAGTTCAAGACCAGCCTGGGCAACATGACAAAACCCCGCCTCTACAAAAAAAATACAAAAATTAGCTGGGCATGGTGGCATGTGCCTGTAGTCCCAGCTACTCAGGCGGCTGAAGTGGGAGGATTGCCTGAGCCTGGGAAGCAGAGGTTGTAGTGAGCTGAGACTGCACCACTGTACTCCAGCCTGGACAACAGAGTGAGACCCTGTCTAAAAAAAAAAAAAAAAAATTCCCATTCTCTTTTTTAAGTGACTCTGAGTTTCCATCAATTCTCCATAGTGTAGTGGTGCAGCGGCTCGGGAGTGCTGAAATGACACTACAGGAATGGGGTGTCTAGCCCTGGTTCCACAAATTCCAGGATCCATGGCATCCACTTGTATCATGAATTTTACGAGAAAACTTTAAAGGATGCCTTCCAATTTCTTTTTTTCTTTTTTTCTTTTTTTTGTTTGTTTTTGTTTTTTGGGATTTTTTTGGTTTGTGTTTTTTTTTTTTTTCTTTTTGAGACAGAGTCTCGCTCTGTCACCCAGACTGGAGTGCAGTGGCGTAATCTCGGCTCACTGCAACCTCCGCCTCCTGGGTTCAAGCGATTCTCCTACCTCAGCCTCCCAGGTAGCTGGGACTACAGGCATGCACTACCATGCACAGCTAATTTTTTTTTTTTTTTTTTTTTTTTTTGTATTTTCAGTGGAGATGGGGCTTCACCATGCTGGCCAGGCTGCTCTTGAACTCCTGATCTTGTGATCCACTCACCTCAGCCTCCCAAAGTGCTGGGATTACAGGTGTGAGCCACCGTGCCCAGCCCCAATTTCTTAAATAATAAAAATAAGATTAAAATTAGTCATGCAATGAATGTCTCATATTAGTAGGAAGAATAATATTGTTTGCAATATTTTATCACTCTGCCACTATACTTCTCTGTGTTTCTCTCTTCTCTTGAAAATTGTTAACAATAGTCCCTATCTCAGAGTTGTTGTGAGGATTAAATGATGTATATAGGCCAATCGTGGTGGCTCACGCCTGTAATCCCAGCACTTTGGGAGGCTGAGGTGGGTGGATCATCTGAGGTCGGGAGTTCGAGACTAGCCTGGCCAACATGGTGAAATCCCGTCTCCACTAATAGTACAAAAATTAACCAGGCATGGTAGTGCACACCTGTAATCCCAGCTACTCGGGAGGCTAATGCAGGAGAATCGCTTGAATCCGGGAGGCGGAGGTTGCAGTGAGCTGAGATCCCGCCATTGCACTCCAGCCTGGGCGAGACTCCGTCTCAAAAAAAAAAAAAAAAAAAAAAAGATGTATATAAAATGCTTGGAACATTGTATGGCATATTGTAAGTGTGCACTGTTTCCATTTATTATTTCTCTATAACTGAGTTGAGTATATGAATATATTATATAATATACATGTATCACTCTTTGACTCAATCACTTGAATCATTGATTAGGTGACTTCACATTTATTAAATTCATTCCACATCAGTAAAATATAATTCCTTATCATTTTAATGGCCACATAGTATTCTATTATACAGGTGTGCTATTTTTACTTAACCAGCTCCTACTGTTGGATGTAGGAGTTTATTTCCACTGTTCTGCTATTATGTTTTTCTTTCTTTTTTTTTAAATTTTACATTAGTTTCTTAATTTGACCCCAGGTGAACTCATGTTTTGCTCTTATGATCAACACTAAAATTTAAGATCATATAAACATCACTGGGCCCCTGTCCGATTTTTTTTTTTTTTTTTTTTTGAGACAGGGTGTGGCTCTGTCACCCAGGCTGGAGTGCAGTGGTGTGCGATCTTGGCTCACTACCACCTCCACCTCCCTGGCTCAAACCATCCTCCCACATCAGCCTCTTGAGTAGGTGGGACTACAGACACGTACCACCATGCCCAGCTAATTTTTGTATTTTTATTAGTAACAGGGTTTTGCCATGTTGCTCAGGCTGGTCTTGAACCGCTGAGCTCAAACGATCTGCCCGCCTCAGCTTCCCAAAGTGCTGGGATTTCAGGCGTAAGCCACCGTGCCCAGCCTTCAATTTTTAAGTTTTGAAAATTAATCACATATTTATTGTTTAATTTTTATCTTAACAATGACATTCCACAGGTTTGCTCATGAAAAGTTTCATGGTGTGAAGAAGCTCTGGGCTACATGAAGACTATTGCCATTCTTATTTTTATGTTTATTTATTTATTTATTTGAGACAGAGTCTTGCTCTGTTGCCCAGGCTGGAATGCAATGGCGCAATCTCGGCTCACTGCAACCTCCGCCTCCCTGGTTCACGTGATTCTCCTGCCTCAGCCTCCCAAGTAGCTGTGATAACAGGTGCCCGCCACCATGCCTGGCTAATATTTTGTGTTTTTAGTAGAGATGGGGTTTCACCATGTTGGCCGGGCTGGTCTCTAACTCCTGACCTTAGGTGATCCGCCCGCCTTGGCCTCCCAAAGTGCTGGGATTACAGGTGTGAGCCACCCTGCCCGGCCCATTTTTTACTTTTAAAGCATTTCCATATGGCCTGTGGTCTGTTTGGAAACGAGACATTTACCAAGTCAAGGAAATCATAGTTTGTGTGATCACCCAGGAACCTTGTAGGATATACAGATACTACTGAAGAAAGATAGGAAGGCACTTATTTTTAACTCGGAGTCCACCTGATACTCTTAGCACTGCCCTCCAAATTTCATTCTAAATGCGATAAATTCATTTTAATATCTTAATTTTTAATCGAAGCAAAAGCAATACATGTGTATAGTTTTTAAAAATCAAACAGTAGAAAAAAGACATAGAATGAAAAGAAATAAAACTGTCCCTCCTTCTCAACTCTTGCATCCCCAAATCAGAAACACAAACTTTTACACATGCTTGTTTAGAGATTATACCCCTCTTTTTCAATAGCATGCCTTTATTACTATTTCTTGACTTGATGACATGAGGCATTTTCTGCTGACTTCCTGCTGCCCCCCTCAGCTCTCCTTCCCCCTGAATATAGTCATATCACTAATTTTTAACTCTTTTGTTGGCTACCTGGTTCAATGAATAGCAAAGTGGAATGCTCTGATTGGATTTTCTCATCACCGACTCCAGAGTCTTGATCCATGTGCCAATATTCAAACAGATTCCCTTTCTCACACTTTTAGCAACTGTTCAAAATCTGAGGTTGCTTCATATGTGAAACATGAGTTTCTTGCACAGTTTTTAATGTTTTTCCCTGTAGTTTCTTTCTGTCATTTTTTTTCCTTTGGGTCGAAGAAATGTATGCCTTCCAGAACATGTTATTAATGTCCTCCAGCTTATTATTCAATCCATCTATTGCTTAGAGTTCATTCCATTCAATTGGGTCTATTCACTTCGATTCTAATTGGGAGCTTTGCCTGCTGTCTGAGCCATTCTTGTTCAGTTTATCTTTCCTTAGGTTTTTAGTTACCTTTCCCCGTTTTTCTTTTTTTTTTTTTTTCTTATTGCATTCTGTGCCAATTGTCATTTCCTAAAGTTCGCGCTGTTTTGTTTTACGGATGCAAAAACTTCTCAGATATGTTTAAGGATTTTCAAATTTGTAAGCTGTATTCTGTTCCTTCCAATATTTACTTGAGAGTCAGTTTTTCATTCTGTCTTAGACGGTTTTGGTTATATTGCAGGCTTTCCACAAATGCCGATTTCTTTTTCTTTTTTTGCCACCCATTTATACTAAAAGATGAGGCAATGGAAAGAATGAGTGGCAAGTCTGCATGCAGGAGCGGAGTTGGTCGCTTTGCTCTAGGGTGGGTGAGCAGGTGGGTGGAAGTCAGCCATCCTGCCGAGGAGCCCCCAAATGCCACAAAGTTAGTGGCTCTAAATATATACCTGCAGGTGGACGTTGAGAATCACCGAGGCCAGGATGTAGAAGTAGAAGAAGTTCTTGCGCAGCCGCCAGGCCAGGTCGAAGAAGGTGAGCAGCGTGCGCGTGAGCGTCTTGCAGAAGGCGCCGTAGGAGCCGCGGGTCCCCTGCGAGCGCGACAGCCGCACCGCCAGGCCAGACAGGGCTGCCGCCGCCATGGACCTGATGCCGCCTCCAACATAGTGCCCAGAGCCCAAGACCTCCATCAGGCTCCGCTGACCCACCGACCGTGGGACAGAGGGATGGATGCGGGGAAATACGGGCGGGAGGCCTGCTGGGCGGCTGCTGATCGAGCTGCGCTGCAAGGCGGAAGCCCTCCTTTCCCGGCAGGGCTCTGGCCCCAGCGGTCACTGGCGCACTGCCAGGTTCCGCCCCGCCCCACGGGGTCCGCGTGGCCTAGAGTCAGTTTAGCCTGACTGTCCTGGCCCGGGCCCCAGAACTCCAGGCGGGGCAGGGCACGTGCTGACGTGGGAGACCTAGCTTCCTAACCCAGGCTGTCTTTTCTTTAAAATTATGTTTGTTAAGTTTTTTTCAGTTTTTAAGTTTTAACAAAAGCAACACAAAACTTGCTCAAAACGATATAAAATGTCCTTCATAAGCATGATCTTGAGCAACTCAGAAGTACAAACCCATTTCCTGTTGTCTCAGATCCCTTTAGGAACGTTTTTCAATCCTTAACTCTGAGCTAGTACAAATATACAAAACTCACAACTTTTCTGGACTTTAAAATGTGTGCATTCTGCTTGAATAATTCAAGCAATACTTCTGTTTTTTGTTAGATCTTTCGTATTCTTCTGATTGGAAAAGTCATTCAATCAAGTTTTTAGAAATTTTCAAAGCAGAAATATGTAAAACAATAGAAAGCAAATTCCCTACACAGCTTCACTTTCCCCTCCTACCCTTGCCACCAACTACTATTACGTTTACTGCATCTACTTCCCGACTTTATGTATTGACATATTGCTCTTACCTTTTCAAGAATGTACACCTACCTCACTCTCTTTGATAACTGAATAGTGGTCTATATATATATTGACTAATAATGGTCAGTAATTTATTTAACCAGATCCCTATTGATGGACATTCTGAATGTTTCTAGTTTTTCATATGTCAAAAATTGTTTCAGTGACCATCATTGTACATATGAATTTACAAGTGGCAGAACAGTAGGAATAGTATGACCCCATCTTTATTTATGAAAACAATTACATATACATATACATATACATTTAGTGCCCAAAGCCAAAACGTTTTACTAATACATGTGATTGATCAAAAAAGTTTAGAGATCAGGGCTCTATGTTAGCTTGAGTGTTAACAATCTTAAATTTTTTTATTGCCAATATGATAGGCGATACAGTTCATTATTCTTCTAATTTGCATTCATTTAATTATCAGTGCAGTTGAGCAACTTTTCTAAATTTCTGAAGTTTTCAATATTGTTTTTCTGATGGCTTGTAAAACATTAAACATTATAAATGTTTATTATGAGAAAAGTAAAATTCCTGGGCTCATAACCCCCAGAGAGAAAGACTGCTAATTTGTATATGTTTTTTTATCAATTGTTTGCATATATTTGTAAGCACAAACATGTATACACACATAGATATATTTACAAATCGTAAAACAAAAATGGAATCAGATAAAACTATGCAGTCCAGGCGCGGGGGCTCACGCCTGTAATCCTAGCACTTTGGGAGGTTGAGGCAGGCAGATCACCTGAGGTCAGGAATTCAAGACCAGCCTGGCCAGCATGGTGAAACCCCGTCTCTACTGAAAATACAAAAATTAGCTGGGTGTGGTGGCACTTGCCTGTGGTCCCAGCTACTCAGGAGGCTGATGCAGGAGAATTGCTTGAACCCATGGGTGGAGGTTGCAGTGAGCCGAGATCATGCCACTGCACTCCAGCCTGGGTGACAGAGCTATACCCCGTCTCAAAAGCAAACAAACAAAAAACAAATAAAACCAAACAAACAAAACAACATATACCCCCACCATTGCTTTTAAACATAATGATATGTCTTGCATATGTTCCCATGTTGATACTTTATTGGCTGTGTGTTATTCCTTATGGATGGCCAATAATTAACTGATCTCCTGTTGATGGATTTTTGGATGGTTTCAAATTTTTCGCAGTCATAAGCAATCCTGAGATTAATATTTTGCATGCACATCATTTTACACCTTTCTGATATTTTCCAGGGATACATTCATAGAGGTGGAATTCTTAGGTCAAAGGGTTTTCATGTAAGGATTTTGATACATATTGTCAAACTGCCTTCCACTAGCTTGTACTAATATATATATGAACATACCATCAGCGGTTCCTAACAATTAGCATTCACACTCTTTTAATCATTTGACATTCTGATAGGTGAAAAGGGTATCTCACTGTTGTTTTAATTTGCATGTTTTGATTACTAGCAATGTTGCTCCATTTTAGCCAATGTCTCATTAACAGGGCAAGTCACAGAGCAGATTCAAGAGAAAAGAAATAGATTCAAATGTTAACAGTTCATTTTTATGTGTATATAGCATTGCACATTTGTATGAATGGAACCACTCTGTCAAAAGTTTTGCCATCTTACTGGGCACAGTGGTGGTTACCTGTAGTCCCAGCTTCTTGGGAGGCTGAGGTGAGAGAATTGCTGGAGCCCAGGAGTTTGAGACCAGCTTGGGCAACATAGCGAGACCCCCATCTCTAAAAATAAATAACTAAGTAAATTAATTTTTTTAAAGTTTTGCAGTCTTAATTTTAATAGCTATTTCCAATTCCTATGTAAAAATTTGTACCAGGCTGGACGTGGTAGCTCACACCTGTAATCCCAGCACTTAGGAGGCCAAGACAGGAGGATCACTGGAGCCTTAGGAGTTCAAGAACAGCCTGGGTAACATAATGAGACCCTATCTCTACAAAAAAGTAAAAAATTAACTGGACATGGTGGCACAGGTCTGTAGTCCCAGCTACTCAGGAGGCTGAGGTGAGAGGATTGCTTGAGCCTGAGAGGCCAAGGCTGCAGTGAGGCATGATTGTGCCACTGCACCCCAGCCTGGGCAACAGAGCAAGACCTTGTCTCAAAATAAATTAAATTAAATTAAAAAGTTATAACAATTCCCCCTCCCTCAGGCAATTTACAAAGCCATTCATTTATCCATGCTCTCGCCCATATTATTATGTATTATTTTAATATAATGTAAAAGAAAATCATCATTCTTATTATTATTATTTGAGACAGAGTCTCGCTATGTTGCCCAGGCTGGAGTGCAGTGATGCGATCTTGGCTCACTGCAAGCTCTGCCTCCCGGGTTCAAGCGATTCTCCTGCCTCAGCCTCCCGAGTAGCTGAGATTACAGGCATGTGCCACCACACCTGGCTAATTTTTGTATTTTTAGTAGAGATGGGGTTTCACTATACTGGCCAGACTGTTCTCAAACTCCTGACCTCAGGTGATCTGCCCACCTTGGCCTCCCAAAGTGCTGGGATTACAGACGTGAGCCACCACGCCCAACCCTAGTTATTTTTAATTTACCTATATTTGATTACTGTTGTGGATGAATATTATGCTTATTGGTCATTTGTAGTGGTGTCAAAAGGAAGGGGAGCCAAATAGGCAGGATGACTGGTGGCTAGGCAGAAGGCTTACAACTAGGCTGTGGAAACGCCAGGGGCGGTGGCTGTGATAGCAAGAAGAGGGCTAGGCAGCCTTCTCCTCGCCTTTTCATAACTCCCTGCCCTTCAGGTTGCCCAGGCCTTGGCCCCTGGGCTCATTTCTATATTAAAATGTTTGCCTAGGCCGGGTGCCGTGGCTCAAGCCTGTAATCCCAGCACTTTGGGAGGCCAAGGTAGGCGGATCACAAGGTCAGGAGATTGAGACCATCCTGGCTAACATGGTGAAACTCCATCTCTACTAAAAATACAAAAAAATTAGCCAGGCGTGGTGGCGGGCACCTGTAGTCCCAGCTACTTGGGAGGCTGAGGCAGGAGAACAGTGTGAACCTGGGAAGTAGAGCTTGCAGTGAGCCGAGGTCACACGACTGCACTCCAGCCTGGGCGACAGAGCGAGACTCCATCTCAAAGAAAAAAAAAAGTTTGCCTAAGGCAGACCGAACAGCACAAGCAGCCTAAAATTGATAAAATCCCAACGAGAGCCCTAGGAGAGACACAGTGGTCAAAATGGCCTAAAGTAATGCATTAAGCAAAGGAAATGCCTCCTTCTCTCTCACGCTACACACCAAATATGAAACAGTAGAATTAGGCCAAAGTTCTTGTCTTAGGAAAATTATACAAGTCATCTTTTGCTCTTCTTTCTCACAGTAGAGTGCATATACCTTGATTCTTTTTTTCTGAACCACTCGCTCAGCATATATGGGAAGAGGCTAGGCATGGTAGCTCATGCCTGTAATCCCAGCACTTTGGGAGGCTGAAGCAGGAGAGTTCCGTGAGCTCAGGAGTCCAGAACCAGCGTGGGCAATGCCATTTGTGGTGGCACATGCTTGTAGTAGTCCCAGATACTCAAGAGACTGAGGCAGGAAGATTGCTCGAGCTTGGGAGATCAAGGCTGCAGTGAGCTATGATCTCACCACTGCACTCCAGGCTCGGTGACAGAGCAAGCCTCTCTCTCTCTCTCTCTCTCTCTGTGTGTGTATATATATATATATATATATATGTATATAGATAGATAGATACACACACATATATGTTATTTACATATGCTTATGTATGTTCATATATACATACATATACATGTACATATAGGAAGAATATAGTACATATACATGTAATTTTTTGCGCTGCTACCATTGATCTATAGATAGTAGATTAAAATGTAATCTGAGGTTGTTGTGGTGCAAGATACTCAATTGAACACAGGTATTTAGCTTCCTAAAACAAATAGAAACAATTATAAAGAAGTATAAATTCATTGGTAAAAGCAGTGGAGAGGGTGAAGATGGCAGAGCAAAGACTTTGACAGATTCCTGAAATGAATGCTGATGGGATCAAACTGAAAAATAAATCAGAGTGTAGTGCACCAATGATTCCCAGGAAAAGGCTGCAGCATAGGTGGAAGTCATTTTCATGGAAGAGGCACCCCCTGCTCTCCAGGTACAGAGAGTGGAAGTGGGAGGATCACATAAAATGAGACGATTATTTGAAGAACTATTTGGATCTATTTCTTTCTCTTGAATCTGCTGTGTGACTTGCTTTGGTCAATGGGACATTGGTTAAAATGGTGCAAGCAAAAGCTGGAAAAGTGCTTTTGCACTGGGGCTTGCTAGTCTTGGAAACCTGCTGCCATCCTGCAAACAAACCAGATGTGGAGAGATACATGTTCCAATCATCCCTTTTGGCCCAACTCATGGCCAACTAATCCCTAGAAGTGGTGTCACTAAAACCAACAGCAGCAGACCACAGACATATGAGTGAGTTCAGCTGATGCAAGCAGAAGACCAGCCCAGCTGAGCCCAGCCCAAATTGTCAACCCCCAACAATCGTTAACTAAATAAATGGTAGTTGTTTAAGCTTTCAGTGGTTTGTTTCACAGCAAAAACTGATAACCATGTCCCAGAATAGAGCTACTGAGTGACAATCAAAATGGTTTGACCCACAGTGATCTCTCATGGCAATTAATTGATCATAGGAACCCTAGGACTGATATAGAGACTTGATCTGCTTAACCAAAGGAATTTTGGCAAACAGAAAGTTGGATCACCATGATAGAGTGTCACAGCTTCTCAGTTCATATACCCAGATTCCCTAGAATAAAAGGGAGACTGAGTACCTTGAGGAAGGATGCTATGGCAGCATTGCAATTATGTACTATAAATATTCCCAGCTATCCCCAGCAAAGGTCTGCAGAAATTTACCAAGGTAAATGTTCAAATACACACACTTTTCAGGGATTATGGGACAATAGCTCTGAGCTGTCACTAATCCTGGGAACTGAACAACACTGTTGCCCACAGTCAGAGTGAGGGCTTGTGAAGATCAAATGATAATTGGAATTTTGGCCTAAATTCAACTCATGGTGGGCTCAGTGGGTCTATAAATCCACTCTGGTGATTCCCCCAGTTGCTGGATTTACAGTTGTAATCAATAAAACTAGCAACTGGCAAAACAGCTCAGTTGACTTCCTGACCTGCAGAGTGAGAATTTTTATGATAGGAAGGGCCAGGTGGAAGCCTGGAACTTACTCTCCCTTCTAATTATGGCAGTGATAGCAAACACATGCATAGCACTTATTATATGCCAGACACTCTTTCAAGCACTTTCCATATGTTAGCATATTATTCCTCAAAACAGCACTACAAGGTAGGTACTATAATTGTACACATTTTACAGAAAAGGAAATTAAGGCATTATAAGCTAAAGTAACTTGCCCGAGGTCACTACTTAGTAATTGGTAGAACTGTAATGTAAACCAGAAACTAGCTTCAGAGTTCATGCTCTTAACCACTATACTACACTGTCAAAATAGTAAACCAAAATCAATACTACATGCAAAGGAAACTCACAGAAATTAGGGCCATCGTCAAGACTCACAAAATTAAGGAGTAGTGATCCCTCTTACATTCC